>NC_080719.1:6687500-6987500 GCF_019097595.1 Hemibagrus wyckioides
CACTGGACCTCCAGGAGGCTTAGACTCATTCCATAAATGTCAAACAATATTCTTTAAATTTAGCGCATTGATAGAATCCTGTGATTTAAATGACATGTGATGTTGTAGCCATTGTTGTGTTTATTTTAATGACATTTTACAGTCATGCTGAGAAATGAACGCAAGCCCAGGTCTTACCCCAGATGTTGGCACTGCAGGTTCCCAGCGCAGGGACAGTGCTCTTTTGGACTCCTGCGTCCTAAATCCCATGACAGCAGGTCCATCAGGTGATTGGGGGAGATGCTACAGGGCTCATGTTTTTTAGGTTTGGGAATGCACACTGGGAAGAGCAGGCCTGAAGGGATACATGGCAAAAATCTTAGACAGGGATATATAAAATTTATAGAATTTTGTGTCACTAAACTTAACATTTAAAATGTTTATGTCTACAAATAAAAATATGAGGCAAAGGAAATGTTATATTGCTTACTGGGAAGCTGCAAGAATATTTTCTGAACAAATTTCTCTTGTAAAAAGTTCATATTTTCGAAAAATGCTTAGGAAATTTTTTTTCCTTAAGATTCAGCGGTGAAAACAAAAATTAAATTAAGAGATACAGTGGATGATTGACAACCCAATCGTTTGTCTGGCTCAATGTACACCGATCAGGCATAACATTATGACCACTGACAGGTGAAGTGAATAACATTGATTATGTCCTCATCATGGCTCCTGTTAGTGGGTGGGATATATTAGGCAGCAAGTGAACATTTTGTCCTCAAAGTTGATGTGTTAGAAGCAGGAAAAATGGACAAGCGTAAGGATTTGAGCGAGTTTGATGAAGGGCCAAATTGTGGTGGCTAGACGACTGGATCAGAGCATCTCCAAAACTGCAGCTCTTGTGGGGTGTTCCCGGTCTGCAGTGGTCAGTATCTATCAAAAGTGGTCCAAGGAAGGAACAGTGGTGAACTGGGGACAGGGTCATGGAGGGCCAAGGCTCATTGATGCACGTGGGGAGCAAAGACTGGCCCATGTGATCCGATCCAACAGACGAGCTACTGTTGCTCAAATTGCTGAAGAAGTTAATGCGGGTTCTGATAGAAAGGTGTAAAAATACACAGTGCATCACAGTTTGTTGCGTATGGGGTTGCATAGCCACAGACCAGTCAGGGTGCAGGAATGGTTTGATGAGCACAAAGGTGTTCTGAGGTGTTGACTTGGCCTCCAAATTCCCCAAATATCTCAATCCAATCGGACATCTGTGGGATGTGCTGAACAAACAAGTCCGATCCATGGAGGCCCCACCTCGCAGCTTACAGGATCTGCTGCTAACATCTTGGTGCCAGATACCAGAGCACACCTTCAGGGATCTAGTGGAGTCCATGCCTCAGGGATGGGTCAGGGAAGTTTTGGCAGCAAAAGGGGGACCAACACAATATTAGGCAGGTGGTCATAATGTTATGGCTGATTAGTGTATATTGTATAAAATTGAAATTCAGATGGTGAAATGCCATGCATAAGTTATGTCGATGAGTAATTCATGTTGTTATGGTATATTGTTTGTACAAGTCATTGAAATATAATGCAAATCTAATCATTTATTTACAGTAAGGTAAGTTATGGCTAACATTAGGTGAGTTAGTGACCCACTGTGACATTACATCTTTGGTACTACTAAAACCAGTTACTCATATACTGGACAATATGAGCATTTTCAGTGAATAATTTTCCCTATTTCTGAACATTTGGCAACATATGAAACTTCCTGATAGTTTTTTTTACCTTGTTTTAGGTCTGTTATTGGAGGTCATACTGCTGAGTAAAACTACAGCAGCAGTAAATGATAGCAGTGAAATCCTGACACAGCTGAAAACAGCTGGAGGGAAAACCGCGTGTCTTTTGTAAAAAACATTTTGTTCTTTGGAAGTCGGTACCTTTATAAAAGGCGCAGCACAGATCGGGATCACAGTTGACTTGTTCTTGGCAGATGGTTCCTGTTTTTCCTTTAGTGGAGTTCGTGCACTGACCGAACACACACAGCTGGCCCTCACAGCACTCCTCATCTTTGCTGCAGGTCTGGGTTAGAAATCCACACAACAGCCATGCATATAATGTCTCATCTTCTCATGTGTGTCATATCCTCATTATGAGTAAAGATCAATGCTGCTTGTTAGCCAGCCAGCCAGCCAGTGTGATATTATGAGCATCATTACTACAAAGAAACACTTTTAGGTTTAGGGGGATATTTATACACAGACACGCCCAAAAAAATGTCTATATAGAGACACAGGGTGTCTATTATTATTATCATTACTACTCTTAATATTACTTAATGCTATTACTATTTCTACTGCTACAGCCATTACTCAGAGTACTATTACTTCTGCTATAACTATACCTACAATTACTAGTTGTTCTGCCTCTATTAGTATTAGTAATATTACTACTTCTGCTAATATTATCGCTGCTGCTACTGTTAAATACTATTACAATTAATTATATTATGGCTACGATTTCTGTTACTCCTATTACTATTGCCAAGACTGCTAGTATATCTGCCTCTGCTATTACTATTACTAGTGGTTCTGCTTCTGTTACTATTGCTAATACCTCTACTGCTACTACCGTTACCTGCTTTTCTTTCTTACTGCTTTTACTGTTGCTACCAGTGCTGTTACTTCTGTTATTAATATTACTGTAACTGGTGCTGCTATTAATTAAGTACTGCTCCTATTGCCAGAAGACTTTATTTATAACATCTACATTACTGCAGGGGTCCAAATGCAGGGTGCCCTTAGAGCAGAGATGGTTATAGGCCTTAATAATGTCAGTTTGGAGATTCTGAGGCTCAAACCCCCAACCTTCTGACTAGTCACCTAGAGCATTTGAGCCACCCCTAATGGTTACTCCTATTTTTGTACAATAATTACTACTGCTACTAATCCTATTACTAGTGCTACTATTACATTTCTGGCTTTTGGCAGACAAATACAGGGTGACTTACATTTTATCTTACTTTATACAATTGAGCTATTGAGGGTTAAGGGCCTGGCTCAAGGGCCCAGTAGTGGCAGCTTGGTGGACATGGGATTTAAACTTACAACCTTACAACCGAGCAAGAATCCAACACCTTAACCACTAAGCTCTCACATCCCCTATTTCTCTTGCTCCTATTACTATTGCTGCTGCTAATTGTACTATGCCTACTGCTGAAGCTACTAGTATGCTATTACCAACACAAGTACATCTGCTATTACTATTGATAAATTACTATTACTAATATTACTACTGCTTGTACGATTGCTACTAATTCTTTTATCGTACCTAATAGCTAATAGCTACTGCTATTATTATTACTGCTTTTGCTGTAACTATTGCCACTATAATGATTATCACTGCTTCTGTTAATATTACTGTTATTAGTAATACAGCTGACTGCTAGTGTTCTAAGTTTCCAGTGTGACCACTTCTTCTTTCCGGACCTGTCTGATCCATCCAGATCCATCCATCTGGTGGAGCCTTGTTGCTTGGTGGTGCTCACTGCTGCTGGGGATAGATCTGCGTGGACAGACTGTGAACCAGGGGACTGTCGTGGATAGAACCACTTGGAGACTATTACAGCGTCTTTGAACTGTCTATGTTTCTGAACTTCTGGAAAGCTGCTTTTAGACAATGTCCATTGTTAAAAGCACTATACAAATAAAATGAATTGGATTCAATATTTTTATTACTACTGTTAGTACTGACTACTACTAATACTACATCTACTATGACTAATACAATACAGGTAGTTGAGGGTTTGCAGCTCTGTTATGGAGATCTATGGTTGCCTCCTGAATTCATGAACAATATCACAGTATTGTAGCCTGTGAATGCCTTCTCTTTAAGACCTCTTTTAAATAAAAGAAACTGCAGCATCTGGTCTCAGGAGCACCCTCAGCCCAGCCTGTGCAGCTGTAATTCATGGCAGATCAAAACAAGCCTCTGAATTGGATTAGACCTGGCTACCAGCAGCCCATCAGTATTCTAGTGCTGTCTCATGTCCATCATTGGCTCCTTGCTGTCCTTTCTGTGTCGCAGGACAGAGAAAGCACTCAGATTTAGCGAACGTCCACTTTAATGTGAACCCCCAAGGAAAAAAAAGAAAAAGAAAAAAGAAACGCCTTCATATCAAATGCCAAAAGCACTCGCGCCTGTGCTGCAATGCAGATACAATGCAGTCTCAGTTACATCATGTAGAAAGGTGGAGGCTCTAAAATGTGCAGGTCTTCAGCACTTTCATGACAGTTCTGGGTGAGGCCTATAGTGAGATGTTAGATTCATACAGGAAAACAGGTTCCTACCGCATTTGACTGCTTGCAAAGCATACACTCGGAGTGGTGTTCATCGTACAGGCAGAATCTACCTTTCTCACAGTCCTCGTCAATAATGCATTCCTGAAAGAGGAGAAAAAAGGGGGAAAGAGAACACATGATAAATCCTTCGACATCAGCACTTACACCTCCACTTTATCTGGCATTGAAGTTGAGGCCAAAGGAGTATATCTCCTAATTTCATAGTTTAAATAGTTCACTAATGCTATCACTAATAGTTTTACAATTGCCATTATGTTAATATTATGGAAAGTACTACTTCTAATATTACTAGTATTTCAATATTATTTCTCCTAACAGTTACTATTACAATTGCTGCTTCTCTAACTAGTACTACTGCTTTTTCTACCGTTATGATTACGATTACTACTGTTACAATTAGTAATATGAATACCAGTGTGCTAGTATTATGAGCACTATTAATATGAATATTAGTATGAATACCACTGTTAAGATTACTACTGCTGCTTCTGTTACTTTTACTATTACTCCTGTTACTATTACTACTGCTCTTTACTACTATAAGTAAGTTAGGATTAATGCTGTTACAGTTACAACTATTACTAATCACTAAATGCTGCTTCTATTGCTAGTACTGCTACTGTTACAATCGCTACTATAAAATGAATACTAATATTATCATTGCTATTATTAATAATGTCATGAACACTATTACTTTTACGATTACTACGGCTATAGTGACTTACTACTAGCATTATGTTTACAATTATGATCCCTACGAAGATTAAAATTCTGATCTTTATTACTATAATAATTTGTAGAGCCTCCTGGTGGTCCAGTGGCAGGATCACGTGCTCTCAGTGTCGCAGCCCAGGTTCGATTCCTGGGCAGGGAGCAACCCAGCCACTCATGAGTTAACTCTCAGTGCTGGTCCCAAGCCCGGATTAAATGGGAGAGTCGTGTCTGGAAGGGCATTCGGCGTAAAACCTGTGCCAAATCGAAACATGCGGACCAAATAATCCGCTGTGGCGACCGAAAGAACGATTTGTACTATAACGATTCAAGTACTCCAGTTAATAATGATAGGATTGCATTTACCATTCATATTATGCACACTATTACTACAAGTATGGGTGAGGATGTGGTAGCTTAGTGGTTAAGGTGTTGGACTACTGATTGTTGTGAGTTTCAATTCCAGGTCCACCAAGCTGACGCCAATGGGCCGCTGAGCAAGGCCCTTACCCTTAATTGCTCAGTTGTATATACAAAAAACAGATTAAATCTCTTTTTTAAAAATTAAGTTGCTCTGAATAATGGGGGTCTGTATTTCTGCTTCTTTTACTATTAGTATTACTATCACTCCTACTAATTTTACTACTGCTATTATACAAATACAAATACAAATACCATTAGTATTGCTACTGCTACTGTTATGATTATTATTGTTACTACTATTAGCACTTCTGTTACTGCTTCTACTTATATTTCATCTCCTCCTACTTCTGCAGCTACTGTCAATAACGTATGTGAGTTAGAATCAGTTGTGGTTTTGGGCAGATAAGTTCTGAGAATTTGAAAGGATGTGTGGTTGACACAGGAACTGTGGAATATTTACCTGTCCGGAAAGTAATCCAGATGTTTAGGATTAAGTCCAAAAGACCTGAGTCCATTAAGGCTAAAATAAACAGAACATTTTTCTGCTGCTACAGATTTCAGGGCAAGATCGGAGCTTGCTTGCCGACATTAAAAGAAGTGGTTGGAATTGAATTTGAGCCTCGAAAACGGAATAAGGATCAAATCTAGTACAAGTAAAGTAAGCTAAAACAAATTGAAATGCGTATGAGTTTGTAACTAAACTTACTTTATATGAATTTTAATGTCAAACACTGATGAGTGCTTTTATATGGGGAATACATTCTGTCTATTTGTCTATTTTCATTTAATATAACATTATGGACGTCTCTAAATAGAAACTTTCATCTCCATTTTCATCATTTTTTCAGTCAAATATATTACAATTCAAAGCCAAAACTCTTTTGAAACAAGAGATATTATACCATACAACATATACTGTATACCATAAAACCATCAATTAAACGTTATTTATTGTAGCCTTTCAGGGTTTATATTATTGGTTATTATTTATACTGATCTTGGCTAACTTGGAAACTAACTGGTAAGTTAGTAAACTGATCAAGATCAGTATATTAATAAACCTGTAATTAATTAATTAATTTTCAATTTAAAAACATCAGTTCTCTCTTAATACAATCCTACAAGCAAATTTTACTTAGAAACAAATGATTTAGAACATACACTATTTTGCCAAAAGTTTTGGGACACCCGTCCAAATCATTCAATTCAGGTGCTGTTTTTCAGGGGTTGGACTTGTCCCCTTAGTTCCAGTGAAAGGAACTCTTAATGCTTCAGCATACCAAGAGATTTTGGACAATTTCATGCTCCCAACTTTGTGGGAACAGTTTGGGGATGACCCCTTCCTGTTCCAACATGACTGCGTACCAGTGCAAGAGGCAAGGTCCATAAAGACATGGATGAGTGAGTTTGGTGTGGAGGAACTTGACTGGCCTGCACAGATTCCTGACCTTAACCCGATGGAACACCTTTGGAATTAATTAGAGCAGAGACTGAGAGCCAGGCCTTCTCGTCCAACATCAGTGCCTGACCTCACAATTGCGATTCTAGAGGAATGGTCGAAATTTCCCATAAACACACTCCTAAACCTTGTAGAAAGCCTTCCCAGAAGATGTTGAATCTGTTATAGCTGCAAATGGCGGGTCAACTCCATATTACATTCATGTGCATGTAAAGGCTGATGTCCCGAAACCTTTGGCAATATAATGTAAATTATCGCATGATATTTATATACATGCTTTGCCATTACATTTGTCAATCATAAAATGAGATAAAATTCATTTCACAACACTATTTCAGTTAAATGTCTGATGATCAATAGATTCAGACACTCAGCTAGGCTCTAAAACTGTATTTCTTTTGTGTTCTCTTTCTTTGCCAGATGAATGGGATACACTTAAAGCACACTTCCTAGCTGATCAGAAGGTTATAGAATGTTATCTGGCGTAATCCTGCTTTATCAGTCACCTCTCAGATACAGCAGACTGAAAATCCTGCTCATGTCTGCCAGGAGATTATTGACTGAGTCTAGAATCCACCCGGGAGATATAAGGCTTTGATGAGTGTGAGAGGATCTGTGCATTAGGAAACTGATTTGTGCGAACTGTGCTAGAAAATACTGGATAACATTTGAGAGACTGAAACAGATCCAGAGTTTATCACTTACTGATCTGAAGACAAGCAACAGAATCAGATGGATTGCTAATTGATATTCATTATATTTTATATTAATACATTTAATGTGTTTCAGGTGAATTTTACTTTAAGGGATGTTTTGATGAGATATTGACATGTTGTATATACGCTATATTACCAAAGGTTTTGGGACACCCCTCTAAATCATTGAATTCAGGTGTTGTTTTTCAGGGGTTGGGCTCGGCCCCTTAGTTCCAGTGAAAGGAACTCTTAATGCTTCAGCTTCATACCAAGACATTTTGGACAATTTAATGCTCCCAACTTTATGGGAACAGTTTGGGGATGACCCCTTCCTGTTCCAACATGACTGCACACCAGTGCACAAAGCAAGGTCCATAAAGACATGGTGTGGAAGAGCTTGACTGGCCTGCACCTCAACCTGATAGAACACCTTTGGGATGAATTAAAGCGGAGACTGTGAGCCAGACCTTCTCGTCCAACATCAGTGCCTGACCTCACAAACGCGCTTCTAGAGGAATGGTCAAAACTTCCCATAAACACACTCCTAAACCTTGTGGAAAGCCTTCCCAGATGTTGAAGATGTTATAGCTGCAAAGGGCAGGACAACTCTATATTACATTCATGTGCATGTAAATGCAGACATCCAAAAACTTTTGGCAATATAATGTATTTGATAGTATGTAACGATATCTGAAAAGGCTCGTATTTCATCGTGTAATAGAGAAGATTAGAGTTACGCACACGATCAATATCATTTTCCTTGTTGCTGGACTGGTTAACGGTTCTGGTCATGCGGATGTCCTCCGTTGTGTTGGCTGATATCTAAAACCACAAGCACACTGTTCAAAGATACATGACAGAAACTTTTAGATATATTTTGTTTGACAAAGATTGTGCAGAACATCCATTCAAAGACTACTAGATGTATTTAACATTGACATAAAAATATACCTAAAATTAATAACTCTCTGTTCCTCAGGTCACTTGCGATCATGTCCGACATCTTGAAATGACCTTCATGCCAGTCTTACCTTATTGATCGCCTCCGGAGCAGGGGTAGATTGATTTCCGGTAACGATCTCTAATCTGCTTTCGTTGCTGTAATTTGAGGTGATGTTATGGATGGGCTGGATAGAATTTGCACTCTCATTGTCCATCTGTAGAAAAAAAAAAGATTGAGACTTATCACTCACTGCTGGACACAACAACAGGGAAACATAACATCATCTAATGGTAGCAAAGTGAATCAGAAACGCTTAAAATCTGTGGTGTTCCTAGTCCAGCTCGAATTCTGTGAACGCCATTCTACGTGTGAAACTTGGCTTGACTTCTTGGCTTGAGCCAAGAGACTTGGCTCTTCCATGACTTTGTTAAATATCAGCACCTACAAACTAGAAAGCCAGTACAGGAATGTCATTATGTGCACATTTCCTTTCCACCATGAAGCAAATCAGATTTTCTGCAAATGCAATTTCAGGAGATAATCAGGTGGTGCCACCCTATAGTGTACTCTTAGTACCTCATGCCTACAAGCCTGGATGATGTATAAAATCTTAGACAATACAAATATGAACCTAGTCGATGTTTCTGGACCTGCAACAGATCTGATCGAACTTTTATAACAAGAGGATTGTCTGTTTCATAAAATATCCCACCATCTTGTCTCTGATGTTTTGCATAAACCTGGCAAAAAGTAGCTCACAAAGAGTTGGCCTGGTTACTAAAAAACAGGCACTAGACTAGTCCACAGAGAAAAAGGGTACTAACACTGTGGATTTACGTATCCTTACATACAAAGTGGACATGAGTTAATTTTAAGTACTGAGGTTGAGAACACTTCATAGGAGGTAAACGTGATGCTGTCTCCCCATCAGCCGATATCAGTATAGCTTAGTACCCTTTTGTTTTCAGTATGTTAGTATTAGGTCACAATACTAAGAGTGATAATAAAAGTCAGATTAGGAAAATAATCTCTGGAATGCCTTCATGATCACAACCCAACAAAACATTTGGGAATTTTATAGGTGCTGCATGCTCATTCCCTTCTCCCTGGGATTGTAGGTTTAATTTATTTATCCCTTTAATAATGAATCTTTCACCTGGAAATGTGGAAAAAGTGGATCCTAAAAATGCTTTTCACTAATGGTCCATTAGAGGAAAGCTTTAATAGCTTGAGGGGAGGGTACCACCCCAGCAACAAGGACCGTTTAATAGCCTTTTTTCTGTAAGTATAATAAATGAAAATAAAATATAAAGTCAAAGAAATCGTCTAAATATCTGCAGCGCTTGTGTAGATGCGTCAAAGAGACCAGTCTAGACTTTATGCACGATGTGGGCGATACCTGATGCTCATCGTCCTCCAGTTTGCGCTGCGTGTTTTCCACCAGTTTCTTCTCGTCGCTGAACAGGTCACTCAGCGCAGTCGGCTTTTGTCCAACGCTCGCCTCTGTGGGCGCGTGCGACTGTAAGTCCACACCGGGAGATGTCCAAGTTTCTGGAAGGAGTCCATTAACGGTCACCAGGCAGAGTGCGAGATTCAGGGCGACCATCAGCATCTTCACCGCGTCGCTCGGTGCTTGATGGAGGATGGAAGGATGCAGACCGATGAGGCGCGCGCGGATGACAAGGCAAGATGCACCACCTCATGCGCTGTGCCAGTGGAGCGCTGAATAATGGGCGTGAAAGACAGAGGATGCTGCGCGCGCACGCGCAGACGGTCTAAAAATAAAATGAACAGAAGAATTATTACCTGAAAAGCGCATTGCTACACCGAATTAATCATGAGAATGTGTGGTCTATATTATTTGCACATATTTGTTCAAATATTACTATGCTGTTTGGGGATTCATTCTTCTGTTCTTAAATGATGCTGCCGCATCTCATAGAAAACTGAGAGCACCTGGTAACTATGGCAACTCAGCAACATCTTTAAACAGGGCGTATCTTAATTCAGTTCAATTTCCATTTACACCCATCAGCCATAACATTATGAGCTGTGAGAGGTGAAGTGAATAACACTGATGATCTCCTCATCATGGCACCTGTTGGTGGGTGGGATATATTAGGCAGCAAGTGAACATTTTGTCCTCAAAGTTGATGTGTTAGAAACAGGAAAAATGGACAAGCATAAGGAGTGTGATGGCTAGACGACAGGATCAGAGCATCTCCAAAACTGCAGCTCTTGTGGGGTGTTCCCGGTCTGCAGTGGTCAGTGGTTAGTGGTCAGTACAGGAGTTAAAGGATCTGCTGCTAACATCCTGGTGCCAGATATCACATCACACCTTCAGGGATCTATTGGAGTAAACCATAAAGTTGAAAAATACCAAGGATGTTTATTATGAGTGTCTTAATCTTTATGATTAAAGCAGCAGCCCATAACACCACTCCTTTCTAGATGTGTGGTTCTGTGGTGGTCTCTTTCTGGTCTTTCCTGTATGTAATACACGGTGTAGAGAGGTAAATTGACCCAGTGATATATGAAAGCTCTGGTAAATTGACCCAGTGATATATGACCCAATACACAGGCAAAATAAGTTTATTTCACACGTTAACACATATACACTACTTTTAGTACTTACTCGTACAGTACTTTCTACTTAAGCGGTAAACTTACTTGAATAACCACCAGGTGGCGCCATTTACGTGTCAAATATTCTTGTTATCGCCACTCAGAACTTTCCAAAGAAATTACTTAAAACGGTCTCTGCCAAACTTGTGATTTTTCTTTTTCTTTCTTTCTTCTCTTCCCCTGAATGATGGGATGCGACTTAACAAGCGTTATTCATTCTACCGGTCTGGGGGCACGTGCGTCTGGCACGGTGTGCACGTGCCCATAAAAAATAAAAAGTAAAAAATCTGCGCTCAGCGCGCGCTTGTCGATCTCTAGTTTCGGCTTGTGTGTGTGTGTGTGTGTGTGTGTGTGTTTTGTCAGGGAAATCTGCGCTTAGCATCACAAATTAGGTATCTGCCGTGCACATTTTGAACTGTGTGGACTCCTAAAGACAGAGTCTTTCTTTCCCTGACGCCGCATTTGCTCCTCCTCGGGCGTAATATCCTGTTTTTTTTAGATGCCCAGTCACACTATACTGGAGGATTTGCGTTGCGCGCGCGCTTACGTTTCAGCGTTCAAAGAAAGAAAAAAAACGCTCGAGGCGGTGACGCTCGGAGCGCACGAGCCACCCCGGACACACACACACACAGTTTCGCTTTTTGCTCACAGCCACGGACGAATATTCAGCGAGGTTGAGCTTCTCACATGAAAGGCAACTCTAAAGTAAGTGTTACTTCATTCACGGTTTTTTACCAAAATTGTCCGTTTCTTTCATTTCTTCACGTCGGATATGCACGCGCATGTCCCCACTACTGTATCACACTGAGACTACTACAGCTGGAAGAGACACTTTATCACTTGTTTGCGTGTTCTGCTCGACTTTATATCACATAATATCACACTCTAATATTATTTTAAATGTAGAAATACTTTATCAGTCATTTTTATTTTTTGCGCCTTGCTCTTAATACGGTTTCGTGGCACACATTATATCGCGATACTTAAAGAAGTTATCACGGTATCGATTTGTGTTTTTGCGGATACACGGTCAATAAATCACTCCACATTATGGAAAGCTAATCTTTTAAAAAAAAAAAAATGCAATAAACAAGAAGTGGGACAATCGCTTTACATCTGATATTTGTTTTGTTATTTTACAGTGTTACAGAAATACAGATGTTATGTGTGAGTGGCTGATTTGGGGGGAAAAAACAATACTTTAAAGGTGCAATAGTGGATTTTTTTTTACTTGTTCAAGAATTAAAATTCATGGTCTCTGGACTAAAGTATTATGTGGCTGAGAAAAGGCATTTTGGGAAACTGACACTCAGTGCTGAGTGCTTGTTTATGTTTAAATGAGTTAGTCACTTTACAGACACTCTATGTGTAGTCTCAGCCTTGGAAGTCACGCCCACGAACCGTTGGCTGAACATCTGAAGGATAAGACACACAAAATTGTAAACACTTCAGGAGTTTCTAAGTTGTTAAATGATTGGTTGGATTCTACAGGACGTGTGTGTGGCGTATTTTAACAGTCCTCCTGGGGGAAAAAAAGCTGTTGTGACGCTCTACTTTGCTCGTGGATGAAGGAAGCCATCATGTTTACAATGAGCACTTATGAGGTTTAGCTAAATTCGGATATTCCAAAGTCTGTCTCATTAATTTGCACGACTTTCTTAAATGAACGGTCTACGGTTGCACGCTGGTCTGTTTTTGTGTGGACATTACATATTCTTGGTCCTAAATGTGATGCTAAATATAATGAACTGTGATTGGTTGCTATACATGTCAGTCAGACACCCTGTCCTTAAAAGGTCAATAAATTCTGCTATGATGTCCAGTCCTTCTGCCCTTAGTTTGAAGATCTGGCTACACCAGACTACTTTTTGTGCCACTGTCTATCCTGGGGGCGGAGCTTTGTGAACATGGGTGGGAATTAAAGGTTGGGGGTGGACTTAAGGAGTTAAAAAATATAAATGTCTGACCCCCTGGAGTTCCATCCAGGGTGTATTCTCGCCTCATCCCAGAGTTCCTTAATAAGCTTCGGATCCACCCTAAACCTGAGGAGGATCTAGAGGTGATGAATGAATGAATTTAAGTGATATGTAGTGATTCTGAGGACTAAAAAATATGTCAGTTAGCATGATGAAAACATTAAGGTTCGAACCTGATAGCATGACATCTCATTATATGAATACAACTATTATGCATACACCCAATGTGGTTGATATCATGTGAATCTACAGTCTGGGCTAGAAAGAAATCAGCCCCAGCCTTTCATTTATTTCATTCTGTAAAGTTTTATTTTTGATATCAATGCTTTTTTTTCTTCTTTGCTTTTGAAATTCTGTTAGATCGGCAATGAGTTGAGGATAAAATAGACAGGCTACTATTTTGAAAACATTTATTCATTCATCAATCAATTCTTCAATAACAGATTTGTCCTGGACTCTGGACCTGTGAGGCTGGGAAGAAAACAGATCCATAATGTTTTGTGCAGCTTAACACGCAGTGTGGACACTGTTAGACATTTCAGATTCGTTAAACATGGAAATGAAAGTTTACCTTGATAACGTGAGTAACATCGACTTGAAGAAAACCTTTAAACACACTCACAGGCAGTCAGTGGACAATTGAATGAAGTTTCATCTCTAAAGTTATGATCAAGATCCAAACAGTGTCAGAGTTAAAAAGAAGAAATTAAAAAAAGTTTACATAATTGAATAGAGCTATAATATTTTACACTGAAATATTGAATATATCAGATACACTACCAGTCAAAAGTTTGGACACACCTTTTAATTCAGTGTTTTTTGTTTAGGGATTTATTTTCTACATTCTAGAACAATACTGGAGATTTCAAAACTATGAAATAACACACATGGACTTCAGTAATCCATATGTAACGACAACAAAAAACAGTCAGCTGTTATTTTAAGACACGAAGGTCAGGTGTTCTGGAATAGTTCTTGCAAGAACAGTATTGTCAAGTGCATTTGCAAAACCCATCAAGCACCATGATGAAACTGGCTCACATGAAGACCATCCCAGGAAAGCAAGACCAAAACTGACCTCTGCTGCAGAGGAGAAGTTCATTTAGAGTGACCAGCCTCAGAAATCACCAATTAACAGCACCTCAGATTAGAGGCGTTATGAAGGCTTTACAGAGCATCAGTAGCAGACATATCTCAATATCAACTGTTCAAAGGACATTATTGTGTATTTCGGCCGCCTTCAGCATTGTTACAATGTAGAAAGAAATAAGCATCAGGAAAGACCATGGAATTAGAAGATGTGTCCAAACTTTTGACTGGTAGTGTATACTGTATTACTTGTACTGATAGAGTCTATATCATCTATACGACTAAATGCAGTCAAACTGAGAAAAAGTGCATTTTTCTTGCATGAGAAAACCACAATTGTTACAATCGGACTTTACCAACAGAGGCGTTTCCTCTTCACTATTGTAAGAAAAACAGTTAAAATGCTTTGAACATGTCACGCATGGGTCAGGATGCACCACAGAAGTGCGGTACAATACAGAAGAGAGAATACAAATAAAAATATCTGCACTAGTGGAAGGTTCAAATCCGAGCCAGTGTTGCTTTGTTCAGCCGTAGATAGATAGATAGATAGATAGATAGATAGATAGATAGATAGATAGATAGATAGATAGATAGACAGATAGATAGATAGATAGATAGATAGATAGATAGATAGATAGATAGATAGATAGAAAGATGCTTTATTCATCCCAAAGGGAAATTTACAGCAGCTTTTCATGGCACTGTTCTAGTTTCTCTTGAAAAACTGGATCATACTGTCCCAGATATTATGCAGAAAGTCTGAAAGTCTTGTTTTTGCCCATGTTGTGGAAGTTTGTGTAAAATTTGCATCAGCCAAATATAATGAAAAGCTAAAAAGGCTAAAGATGTGTATTTTTTTCACCAGTTAAATCCAAACCAAACCACATTTGTTGAAAGCTTTACATTTGATATAGATATATAGATCGGAGAAATTAGATTGTGACCTGCAGTTTGGAAAGAAGACAAAATCATGCGGCATGGTTTATTTCATTTTTCTTCCTTCTCTCTCTCTCTCTCTCTCTCTCTATCTCTCATTCTCTCTCAGATGCTCCAAATCTCACTGCTTTTTCGCTGAGAGTGGGCTGCAAGTACGTATTAACCGAAGGGCTATAATCAGATCCCTGCTTCGAACACAGTTTACACAGGTCTGCACGCACACTCAAATTCCTGCTCCGTCCTCCCCACCGAAAAAAATCACCTACAATCATTTTTTGTTGGAATATCCTACAAGAATGTTGGCCTTCTGTGCTGCAGATTTGCATCAGTCAGAAGACTAGACACTAATAGGTGCGGCGTGTCGCTTCAGGTCCTTTACAGTCTGAGCTCTGACGTCCTGAAGGTTTAAACCATGTGTTTCTATTGATGGAGGAATGTTTTGTTCAGAAGCGTTGCCATGTTGATACACGCGCTGTTGTATTATCATTGGGAATGAATTTTTGGCAAGAGATTAAACTCAATCCTAGTAATGGTTTGTTGTTTTTTTTTTAGAGAGTTACTTTCACATCCCAACCCTTTGAGTCGAGTCGATGCCAGTCTCAAAGCCGTTATTTGGGAATAATGACTTTTCTGTCCTTATTTGGGCTTTCAGTCGAAATGCATATTTTTGTGATTTTGGTTTATATTTATTAGACAAATTGAGAGAAATGCCAACTAGCCAGATGCTGACCTATGAGCTCGTGCATTTTTGGACTTCCTCTACGTATAATTTGAGCCAAATAGCGCTCATTATATTCTCCACTCATTAAAAGTCATAAATATAGCAGACTTTTTTTTTTAGGGCAACTGTGATAACATTTCTAGACTGGGTTAATAATTAAGGGGAGGAAAAAAAAAAAAACAGGTACAAGTTCCAGCATCCCAGTCTGGAATTAGTGGTTTAACCGCACTTTGATTTAAACTTATGGCTTAGGGAGAAAACAGATCCGTAATATTCTCCAGAAAGCTTTGAAGAAACGAAGCACTCGCCTTTACATAACTGGTTTAAAATCGTAACACAATTCTGTCCTTTTTCTCACCTGAGACATTTCCTGCTCGGACCCAGGCTGTGGAAGTGACTGAGTTTCCTGTCTGTCCGGAAGAGGAAGTTCGCTGGTCAGGGCTTCTGCATGGCAGAGTGAATCACCTGCTCTGGTAGAAAGGAAAGAGTCGAAGGTTTCCATGTGTACGACACTTTCCATAAGAAACAGTAAAAATCACTCCAAACATCTTTGAAGCTGATCTTCCTGTCTATAAAATCCTCACAGCATGAGTACATTGAGTCCAAATACACCAGGTCTAAAAAGTAAAGCACAACTAGAAGTCTTTAAATCAACTCTCTAATAAGAATAATTATTTAAATAAAGCAGATTCTACACTACTTTATACACGACTCCCTTTTTCTGACTATTCCTGACACCGTCTCATTGACACGATGCCAATACAAATCTTGGCAGAATTGTATAACAATAAAAATGTTCTCCACGTGTCAGATGATACAATGAAGGTCGATAGACCGTAAAGAGCGATAGACCGTGAAGAGATGGACCTGCGATTAAAGAACATTGTCAATCAGCACAATGCAGAAAACGAAAATAAACAGAAAACACTCAATGTAAGAAGGACATGCTTTGTTCACGTTTCCTTATTGGCACCGGGCGAATTTTTGTAGACGTTCTCCTATTGGTGTTGTCGTCAGCCACTAAAATTCTGTGTAAGGTTATTCCACCGAAAGTAAAAACAGAGGTCACACACTGAAAGCCGTCAGACTAATTTTATATCCGACTTGCGGGCCATAATATAATTCATTTGTTTATACTGATGGCAAAACTCTGATATGCCGATTTCTGTTCCGCGGGCAGATTGACCAGCCAGTGTACTGGTAAAAAGGGTTAATGTAAAGTCAGCTGAAGTACACCTTTCAGCTGCAACGAAGTGTATGTGAAGTGTAGCATTCTCAGCTTGCTGGTGACGTGGCATTGGTAGTCGCCTAGCATGCAGGGAGTTTTAATTAAATGCAGAAATGTTAGTGGAATTAGCGTCGTCATAACCAATGCCCGGTGAAAGCTGTGCAAATGCAGTACAGAGCCTGTAATGTTATATCGTATTAGTAGGAGTATTTATCTATATCATAACCAGGCTGGGGAAGTCACTATCTGTGTGTCCAAAAACAGTTTATATTTGTCCCAGTGATCAAGTAGGGTTAGTATGATAGAGTGGTAAAAGGTTATGTTTACCTGCTTATTGATTTACCCACGACTCCTGACACATGGTTACATCTGGATTCATATCCACTCACTGCATAGGCTGTAATACTGTGCACTTTATGATCAGTAGGATGATCTTGAAGATCTGAGCACAACAGTGAGATCTTGCTCTCTCATATTGCTTCTCCTTGTCAATCACAGGCCAGTTTTGGGTGTCTGAGAAAAAGGGTGAACATTGTGTGCCCTGTGACATGAAAACATGCACATGGCTGGCTTCACAAGTGAAGGAAACACGTATCAACCCAGGGTGAGCCGTGGCTAGTGGCTGGAAACTGGTAGGTGATCATAGTAGAGAGGAAAATGAGGAAGTATGAAAAAAGCAGTAGTAAAAAGGAAGAAACTTCTCTTTCCTTGAGTAAATGTAAGAAGTTCCCCAATTAGTTCTGATTATACTAATCTATAATTTGCTTAGGCAACAATCTATTGTTGCTTAGGTATATGAAATGGACTAAATGCTGCATGTTACTAGCAACCAGTAATAATCTGAGCTCTAAGGACATCTTCAGGGTCATGTGTTTTTTCTGGAACATGAGACTTGTCTATTCCGAGCATTTCATCTCCTCGGTCTAGTCTGTTGCCCTGCAGCAAGTCATCTCATAGCAGGAAGTGTGCAAATGCAACTGGATTTCATTTCATCCGTTCTTTATGTTAACTACAAGTTTTTGCATTGTATGTCTGAAACCTTTTACATTTTTAAATCACGTATTGAGATGTCCACTTATCAGATTCTAACTTAAAAAGAGGCGCATTTTCCCGAACACTGCTTACACTTTTTTATTGACCATTTGGACTGTAAAAATGACCTGTTCGGACCTCCCCGGAGTGCTTTGTCAAACTCTAACGCACAGGGCAGTGTTTTTCCTTCCTAAGTGTCTCTGTATAAATCTGCGCTCTTAGACGAGAGTGTGTGCTCTAGGCTCTGGGAATGTCAGACAGGCTCTCAGACAGCATGCAGCTGCTTCCCAGCCCTCGCTTCTGTGTGGATTAACGATTTTTCTCCCCGCTAGAAGACAGATGATGTTCGCCGGCTCCTGCCAGATAACACACTGTTTGTTCTCTCGTTCAAGACGCCGTTCCTTTGTTTTGGCACCGGCTTGGGAAGAAGTGTACAGTTTTCACAGAGTTTATGAGTCTTATTTCTTTTTTTTTTTTTAAAGTAAAGGGTGTGAATGTTTCTGTATCGCTGAGATATAAAAAAAACTGTGAAGTGAGAGAGCAGCTGAAAAGTTTTTGCGCAATTTTTCGAGAGATTGCAAGTTCAAATCCCAATGGCGAGACAGATATCCATGGCTGGGAGTCAAGAGAGTAAATTTGGCCATGCTTTTAGGGTGAAAGGGATGATTTACTCTCTCTCTCTCTCTCTCTCCTGTCAGTCAGTCGACACTAGTCAATCGCTGGCATTCGCATGTTCATAAATCTAGCATAGATAGCGCTTTACCGTTATGCAAATTACACTGCCTTGTGACGGAGCAAGAGCAAAAACATGTGAAACTTGGCTATATGTGTCTCTGAGGAAGCACATGCTCGCCCCACCCTCTGTGGTTAGTGAGAATTGGCAGGACCATATCAGTGAGAAACTGGGGAAGCAATTAGAAAATGATTTTGTGCTAAATCTTACATTAATACAGTTCAGCCACTGTATCGGCTACTATAGATCCACACCAACACTTCCTCCTCTTATAGCTGATGGTTAGTTTTAATTCATGGATTTGCTGTAGATTGCTTTCTTTCAAGTCTTTTGTCAGTGTAATCACTAATTATATATTTGCGTTCCGTTATATGGAAATTTACCCAAATCCACAAGTCATCGTAAGACATAAATGTTTTTTAAACTTACTAGATTTTCATAAGTAGCATATATTTTTGAGTAAATAATTTCTCAAAGTATTTGCGGATATATTCGTATCTAGATTTATACATACGACCCAGTGTGAGAGAGTTGTGGAGATGCTGGGAAACAATGTTTTGTTGCTTTTTCGAGGCGTGAACCTGTTTATCGTATGAGGGGGTGGGAGACTGAGAGGTTCCTTCCTGGTTTTCTTCCGAGTTCCCAGCAATTAAGGACGTTATGAGTAACTTTCAGCCCTGCATGCACGTTGACATCACTGACCCCTTTGTTTGGGCTGATAGTCGGAAGCTCTGTCCAGCAACACACGTCTGAATTTTCTTCCAGCTACTGGCCTGCTCTTGGCCAGATTTCATGACACTGGACTTTACTCTACTGTAAAAACATCCCCAAGTTTCCAGAGCTAATTCGAGGTCAGACCATGTGGCCTCATTAATTCAATGACATTATTACTTCACGCTTGCCAGGGAAACTGAGTTATGGTGCTCTCTGTGCCAAACGTGAAAGCTGAGCTAATTGGCTATAGCGTTTTCGCAAAGGTTTGTCTCGTAATTAATTTTAATGTGTTTTCGCATTCAGGACAGCTTTTGTAGTTGGTATGTTGGCTGTCTTCATCATCCATCTCGAAAAGCGTACAGAAAGCTAGCGTGCTTTCGAATACTTCTTACTTTTGATGCCTTTTGATGTAGTCTTGACTGGGCTGCTCAAAACCGTACATATTTCGCATAACTGGAATGCCTGTACTCCGAAGAAAATGGCTATTTTGTGTGCTTTAATAGAGATCACATACTGTGCAGGATAGTCTGAATACAGATGCAGGTGAATGTTTGAGGATTTGAGGCTTTCATATGGTCACATGGCCTGGAAGAACTTTTCAGATTTGACATTTTCTTCTGTATTAAGTGCTTCTGAACTGAAATGCCTCTGAACCAGAACTACAGTTATAGCATTTTAAAGTCTGGTTACCTCCAAAAGTGAGAGCAAATCTTATTTAAAGACCTGAAATATGCCAGTAAGCTGATTGTCTAAAGCAAAGCTTTTCAAACTGTTTTTGTAAGCAGGGGATCCTTTAGCAGTTAAAAAATACATTTCACAGACCCCATCAGCACAGTTGTATTTCATGACCATGATATGCATGTGTGCAATAATATTTTCTCAATACACCTTTTTCTTTTGATTTTATGAGCTTTGAACTCTCCACCACCAGAGCACACTGGATCCAAGCTAACATAATTTTATATCACTTTCAAACTTTCAGACTCATAGCAATTTGAATCCTGACTTTGGCACGATTGGAGAATAGTGAACGCTGTTTTCAAGCCCAGGAGCAGCCCTAAGCACCGATCCCTGGGCCTCTTGAAATCAGTGCGCTGTGGTTCGGTTTAACCAAAGCATGAACATTCAGTCGAGACACGGTCCTGAAGGATTTCCCTCAATCTTGGCAAAGTTTATGAGCCTCGTTGTCAAACGGGCCTAGAACAGATCCTGAGTGCACAATTTTCAGACCACATGTCAAACCATCTTTACAGGCTGACGTTTTTGTGTCATAAATATTTGGATTAAACCAGTCAAACAGGCTAATAGCTATAAGAACTCAATAAAGCTTATAAAAAAGTTAGTGGAAACCTGCCCATCATACCCATATGAGGGTCTTCCCACATATTTTCCCCAAACTGTTGCCACATGCTGTAGCCTTACAATTTCCCTTCACTGGAACTAAAGAGGCCAAGCCTGTTCCACAAAGCGAGCTCCATGAAGACATGGTTTGGTTGGTTGGTGTGGAAGAACTCGAATGTCCTGTGATCTCTGACCTCAACCCTGCTGAACACCTTCACCTCCCATCAGTGTCTGATCTCACTAATGCTTGTGTAGCTGAATGAACACAAATCCCCACAGCCACACTCCAGAATCTCATGAAATGCCTTCCCAGATGAGTGGAGGTCATTATAACAGCAAAAGAGCTAATAAATCTGGAATATGACATGCAAAAATGCACATACAATGACTAGGCATAACATTATGACCACCTAAAGAACCAGCAACTTTTTCAGTGATTTGAGCAACAGTAGCTCATCTGTTGGATCGGATCACACGGGCCAGCCTTCACTCTCCACGTGCATCAGTGAGCCTTGGGCGTCCATGACCCTGTCGCCGGTTCACCACTGTTCCTTCCTTGGATCACTTTTGATAGATACTGACCGCTGCAGACCGGGAACACCCCACAAGAGCTGCAACAAAGTGACCGGAGATCGTTTATTATCAGTGAGAGCTGGTGACTTCCAGTGACATGAGCGACTGCAACTGTCGATGGCTAGATGTGGATGTGTCCAGAGACATGAAAAAGTTAAGAAAAGTTTTATGCAAATATGGAGTTATACCTGGTGTCACGACTGCCAGTGGGAGTGAAAACAGGAATAAATGTTGTTACTATGGCAACCAGTAATAGAAACAACATCATAGTACAGAAACCGGAGATAAAAATCATTGTATGTGTGAACATTAGCTTTAGCAAGAGTAGAGGTGTCAAAGTGTGTTATGGGCGGAAAAACCCAGTTTTCCTATGCGGCTGTTCAGTATTCAGCTACAGTGATATCTGATGGGTTTTCCCCGACTGCCAAGCAATGCTGTATCTTTAATAAATAATATGTTCTTTAGAAAAACAATTTATCCTGTAATAATTTCTAATCTGTGACGTTTAGCTCTCAGATCTAAAAGAGCTGCTGATGGGATAAGCTGATAAAGTTTTTCACGCTACTCCAGGACAATCCCTTCCCTTTATAAATGGGAAAGGGTTATCAAAGCCATCCTTTACTCTGCAGCCAGCTCTTTCTTTGATCTCCCCTCCTCTGTGTATGAATATGTGAGCTTGTGTATGTGTGTGTGTGTGTGTGTGATTTCTCTGTGTCCTGTGGGCCGCTGGTGTCTGCCCGCGACAGCCCTTTCCATTCCGTCAGATGGTGAAATCACGGCACGTAAGCTAACAGAATGCTGCTTCAGCTCAAAGGGCAATCTGTGAGGACAGTGTGTTCTCTCTACCTTTTCATTAACCCATGCCTTCTGCCCCTGCGGATCTAATAGCTATTTTTAACCATCCATGAAGCCAGGAATGCAGACCCTGTGGAGATTGTTATTATTAACACATTTTGATTTTAGACCAGCGGGCAGAGCGTAGATGAAGTGGTGCTGAAAATGCTTTCTGTAATTAAAATAACTAGCTATTAAAACAGTTTCCTGCTGGGATGATTAAAAACACTAAATACTGTTAATCTGTGCAGTTATGTTGATGAGCGTGACATGCTCATGCATGCGAGTGATGATAGCATGTATTTGGTCATTGGTCTTGCCATATTAATAATACTGCCATAAATGTGTTTAAGCGTTTCCTCTCAAAATGATTTAAACACAGGGGATATACACCGATCAGGCATAACATTATGATCACTGATAGGTGAAGTGAATAACACTGATGATCTCCTCATCATGGAACCTGTTAGTGGGTGGGATATATTAGGCAGCAAGTGAACATTTTGTCCTCAAAGTTGATGTGTTAGAAGCAGGAAAAATGGACAAGCGTAAGGATTTGAGCGAGTTTGACGAAGGGCCAAATTGTGATGGCTAGACCACTGGATCAGAAGATCTCCAAAACTGCAGCTCTTGTGGGGTGTTCCCGGTCTGCAGTGGTCAGTATCTATCAAAAGAGGTCCAAGGAAGGAACAGTGGTGAACTGGTGACAGGGTCATGGGCAGCTAAGGCTCATTGATACACATGGGGAGTGAAGGCTGGACCGTATGGTCCGATCCAACAGACAAGCTACTGTTGTACATTGTGTAAATTTCCCATTGGGATGAATTAAGTATCTATCTATCTATCTATCTATCTATCTATCTATCTATCTATCTATCTATCTATCTATCTATCTATCTATCTATCTATCTATCTGTTGCTCAAATTGCTGAAGAAGTGCATGACAGGTCAGGGCTGTTTTGGCAGCAAAAGGGGGACCAACACAATATTAGACAGGTGGTCATAATGTTATGCCTGGTCGGTGACCCCGCACCCTGACCCCGGCCTTCAGAAAGCTGGGATTAGTGAGGAACAGAATTCCACTATGCTGTAATGTAATGTGTGGTAGTAATAAAGTCTTCTGATATTAATATGTTTTGTTTATATAGCACATTTTCACAGCTCAAGGACAATTTACAAACCAAGCAAATAGACATACAAGAGAAAATCAGCAATAAACAAGAAAAGTGGCAAACAGAAACAAACAGATTAATACAGGCATTATGAAGGAATAAGCATTACGAATAGCAATGGTATATTACAGCGAGGTTCAAACCTGCTCCTCTGGCCTGAGCAAAACTTTCCTTTCAATCTAATTCGAATGCTGGAACGAGAGAGAGAGAGGTTTATAATATATGAAGAACACTCAATGAGTCTGTCAAAAGAGTGTTAATATGATCAGGGTAGTGACTGGTGTGCTTATTTCTTCCTGAGTTATCAGAACATCACGCTGCTACTGTGCCCAAGGATGGAATGAGACCCCGAGGGGCAGGACCTCTAAAGCACAGCCAATCAGAGTGAGGCCAGGGTGTGTGCCCATGTCAGACTCCTGCGTGCTGGAATGTGGTCTGTAAGAGCCGTAGCTCTTAGCCTGTCTTTACCTCAGGGGAGATTATTTAACACCCACGCCACACGAGCTGACACGACGCCTCCTCAGGGCGCCTTCAACTGCGAGAGAGCAGACACTTGAGTTAACAAGCCTGAATACTGCGGCAGCCACAAACGCAGGAAA
This sequence comes from Hemibagrus wyckioides, assembly GCF_019097595.1. Lineage (NCBI taxonomy): Eukaryota > Metazoa > Chordata > Actinopteri > Siluriformes > Bagridae > Hemibagrus > Hemibagrus wyckioides. The sequence continues at coordinate 6,711,642 of NC_080719.1, forward strand.
TGACCACCAGGGATATGACACTTCTTGTTTATTTCAAAGGTGTTAAGATGTTTACAGGACAGAAAATGAGATAAAACAATGTCAAGGTCAAGACAATACACAGACTCTATAAGCAGGAGTGTGTAACAGTGTGACAGGTGAAGTGAAGCTGCAGTTCTGAGCAAGTGAAGAAAGAAAGAAAGAAAGAAAGAAAGAAAGAAAGAAAGAAAGAAAGAAAGAAAGGCTCTATAAGCAGGAGTGTGTAACAGTGGGTCAGGTGAAGTAAAGCTGCAGTTCTAAGCAAGTGAAAAAAAAATGTAAGGAAAGCTTAAAGAAACAAAGGGAAGGAAGGAAGGAAGGAAGGAAGGAAGGAAGGAAGGAAGGAAGGAAGGAAGGAAGGAAGGAAAAAGGGGGAGAATAAAGAAAAAAGAAAGTAAGCGGATTGGGATAGAGAACGAGAAGAAAAATAAGAAAAGGAATAAGAAAAGGAAAAAAATATATAGGGGAAAAGTAGCAAATGGAAACAAAGTGCCAGAGAGATGGAGGGAGGATATGAAGAAGAAAAGTGAAGAAGAATGTAAGAAAGATGGAGAAGCAGGAGGAAAGAAGGAAAGAAGGAAGGAAGGAAGGAAGGAAGGAAGGAAGGAAAAATATAAGAAAAGATGGAAGGAAGGAAGGAAGGAAGGAAGGAAGAAAGAAAGAAAGAAAGAAAGAAAGAAAGAAAGAAAGAAAGAAAGAAAGAAAGAAAGACAGCCACCACCTAAAAACTTTTGAAAGTTTGAAAGTATTAATTTCAGTGTGTGTGTATGTGTGTGTGTGTGTGTGTGTGTGTTCTGTCCACACATGTCTTTCACACACTACATTCACTGAGAGAGTGTGTAGAGTTCACAGCACATGCTCTCCAGGAATTCTCCAGATCTCATGTTGTGTGTGTGTGTGTGTGTCTGGTGTGTGTATCATATTCTAATTCCCTCTCTGATATTCAGATTGGTGTCATGTGAGAGTTTTGTGGTCAGTGAGTAGCATTTATTCCGAGGTGAAGTTCGGTCACTGTGCTGCTTTACATAATTACGCTGATGGTCTCACTCGCTTTCTTATTACTCCATAATGTCTGCTCTGTTACTCCTGATTAAATCACGTCTCTTCAAACACTACATATATCAAGCTGCAGTATTTCAAACCTTGTCATCTCTCCTTGCTGTGTGTGTGTGTGTGTGTGTATTATCTTTGGGATGTGGAGAGGCTTTGAAATCTAAGAAGAGGCCGAACTAAAAATACACATTGTATGGGCGTGTTAGAACAGAACTGAGGTGCCCCTGTGTGTCCAAAAAATGCTCCCTGTCCTGTTCTTATACAAACCACAAGACAAACAGTATTTTTCTACAAGGTCTGCACAATGAGGAGTCTCTGTCTGTCTCGCTGTCTGTCTTTCTCTCTCTCTCTCTCTCTCTCTCTCTCTCTCTCTCTCTCTCTGACTCTGTTTCTAACTCTCTCTCTCTCTCTCTCTGACTCCCTGTTTCTTACTCTCTCTCTCTCTCTCTCTCTCCCTCTCTCTCTGTCTCTCTGACTCTCTCTCTCTCTCTCTCTCTCTCTCTCTCTCTATCTCTCTCTCTCTCTCTCTCTCTCTCTCTCTCTCTTATCAGCTGTTATCTCTAGCAGCTGAGACTAAATTGATGGACCATGCACGTCTGCCCTGATAGTGCTGTTTACTAACGACTGAAAGTCACACGCTGACACTGGACACACAAATTTCACAAATTCTCTTGGGCGCACTTCCAAATCTCAAAGGTGTTCTACTGGACTGGTGACTTATGAGGCCACTGAACTCATTTTCGATCCAGTCTGAGCTGATCTGAGCTGACACGGCTTGTTATCATACTGGAAGTAGTCACTATTAAACAGGACCACCACCACCACCACCAGCATCAACACCAACACCAGCACCAACACTATCACCAATACCACCACCAGCACCAACACCACCACCAGCACCAACAATACACATTGGATAGGCACCACCACATTGGACACCAGCACCAACACCACCACCAACACCACCACCAACACTACCACCAATACCACCACCAGCACCAACACCAGCACCAACACCAGCACCAACAACACCACCAGCACCAACACCACCACCAGCACCAACAATACACATTGGATGGGCACCACCACATTGGACACCAGCACCAACACCACCACCAACACCACCACCAACACTACCACCAATACCACCACCAGCACCAACACCAGCACCAACAACACCACCAGCACCAACACCACCACCAGCACCAACAATACACATTGGATGGGCACCACCACATTGGACACCAGCACCAACACCAACATCACCAACACCACCAACATCACCACCAGCACCAACAACACCACCACCAGTGCCAACACCACCAACAACACCACTACCAGCACCACCAACACTACCACCATTAACATTAGCACCACCAACAACAACACCAGCCTTAACTGTTCATACTGCTGGATTAATACAATGGCCACCAAATTCTGACCCCAGCATCTGCATGATGAAAAATATAAATCCATCTGTCCAGCTTTGGTCCAGAGCCAACTATGAGCCTTGTTTTTTGCACCATTCTGTGTGAACTCTACTCTAGACTAGTGTGTGTGTTTGTGTGTGTGTGTGTGTAAAAATTCCAGGAAATCAGCAGTTTCTGAAACACTAACAAACATGACTTGCTTGCCAAAGTGACTGATCTCATTTTCCTCCATTCTGATGTTTAATGTAAGCATTAAGTCAAGCTCTTGACCTGTATCTGCATGATTTTAAGCACTGCTCTGCTGCCACATGATTGGCTGATTGGATAACCGCACGGATTAAGTATTTAAAAAAGGTTCTTGGGTTTCCTTCCAGGGCTGAGTAATAACAATATCGTATTGATTGAATTTCAGTGTAATAATGTTATCATACTGTTCCCTGAGTTTCAAAAGTTTTCTTCACAGATGTTAGCCAACTGAAGATTAAAATCTATTTTTGTACCAGTAATTTCATTTCCTTTTCCTTTTTCTTCCATGTTCTTAGATCGGAAAACACCACCACTGTTGCCGGAAAAACAAAACGAAAACATATTAATCATAATTTCTGCTCTTCACAGATAGCCCAGTGCTACAGATCCAGGGTTTAGCCCTTACTGTCCCTCAAGAGAGCTGAGGAAGAAGAGCAGCACAAGAAAGAGACAGAGAGAGAGAGAGAGAGAGATCAGGAAGCCAGTGTCTTCAATCCCACAGAGGGAAGGATGGGAGAGATGGAGGAAGAGAAGAGCCAGGCTGGGAGGTTGTTTGAGACCTTCGTCCAGGCGTCCACCTGTAAGTCCACACTGCAGGCCTTTAACATCATGTGCACTTACCTGGAGCTGGATCCACTGGAGCATGACTCCTTCTACAGCAGCCTGAAGAGCAGACTGACCTGCTGGAAGGCCAAAGCGCTGTGGAGCAAACTGGACAAGAGAGCCGCTCACAAGGAGTACAAGAAAGGCACAGCCTGCATAGGCACAAAGGTACGTGTGCTGAGAGAGGAGTTATACATTACTCACAGCTGTACATCTCACCAACATTAAACCTCACGACTTGGAGAACTTTAGTAAGTGTCAGTGAAGATTAGCAGACAGTGTTTCTCAGTGACCCCTGACCTGAGTGCTAGAATGTCTGCATTTACATTTCTGGCATTTTGGCAGATGCCCTTATCCAGAGCAACTTACATTCTCATCTCATTTTATACAACTGAGCAATTAAGGGTTAAGGGCCTTGCTCAAGGGCCCAGCAGTAGCAGCTTGGTGGACCTGGGATTCGAACCTACAACCTTCCTTACCACATCCCTGCCACATGTCTGCCCCCATGTAAAGACTGTAGGAGTCACATAGAAGGATATCATTAAGTAAAATAATAGGATAGAAAAAAAGTCAGGGAATGAAAGGACTCGAGAGGAGACGCAAGACACAAATTTCTTTGTCAGGCATTTTCTCCCTCAATCACTTCAAAACATGAAAATACAAGGAAAAAAGAAATGGACAAAATGTAAGAGATAATTAGAGTGAAAGAAAGAAAGAAAGAAAGAAAGAAAGAAAGAAAGAAAGAAAGAGATCTCCGAAAACGTTTAGTTGAAGACAAAATAGCTGTTTGAAAGTTTTCATTTTTTGTGCATGAAGTGATGATATCACTTACAGCATCAGAAAAGTGAAAACGGGACAATGGGAAAAGGGTTTGGCCATTAGTACACATATACACACTCACACACATAAACTTCATGTCCACGTCTATACGACTTTTAGAGTGTTACAGATTTTCTTGGTACTTACAGACAGGAACTATGACTCCTTCATGTCTCTTTCTCTTTCACACACACGCACACACACACACACACACACACACACATACTCAGACAGCTTCACTCAGCAGGTATGATGATTTGAGGTGGTGTGACTGCACACTGCTTCAGAACAATAAAGTCCTGAATGGCCCGGTGCCCAGACTCTTATTAATGTGTGTGTGAAGCGTTTCATGCCTAGAAATTTAACAAGTCTCATTTGATAGCAGCCATAAATGCCTCAGTGACTGCTGATGTGAACGAGAGCAATTATACCCTGCGTTAGAGACTGTAATTTTACTTCACGTTGCTCTAAAGCAGCTAATTATACGCAATACTCCTTTTTCATGCCTTTCTCACTTTGATGAGGTGCAGCGCAGCATACTTTAATAACACTTTGGCACAAACACACCAGATGGGCTGTTACTGTAGTATGCATCATTTTCAGTATTTACATAGCAACATGTAGGAGCTGGGCTCGAATCTACTGTAGATACAGTTACACAGTTCTGACATTTCTCTAGTCCGTGCATGTAAAAGTCACTGAAACTGAATACTGCAGTAGAGGAATTCACCACCGGGGTTATTCCATGTCTCCTGCCGAAGTGTTAAGATGTTTACTTGCCTTTTAAAGCACTAGAAAAATGGTAAAAAAGGTACTGGATGTACTGGATGTGAGATGATGGATAGGTTTAATTTTCATTAAGAGAAACAGAGGTCAGCCTCATGGCATCAGCTTTGGAAATACATCAGAAATGACATTGATGGGCAAATCCGGAAGCCTGAAACCAGAACTGAAGACCATGTACTGGATTATTTAATTATTAGGAATTTTAATAAATAAAAAAAGAAAAGAAAAGAAAAGAAAAGCTTAAAAAAACCTACCTTTTTTTAAAATGGCCATTATGAGTAGAAAAAAGGAAGAAACTGAAGGTGAAGACAAATACACAAAAAAGGAAAATATTATAATAAACAGGAAACAAAAAGAAAGAGAGACAAAGGGGCGTGTATAATTAAAATGATTAGGTAATTTAAAAAGTATGAATAGTTAAATGAAGTGTAATTAAAAGAAAGAAAGAAAAAGAAAGAAAGCAAAGAGTGATGTAAGACTGAGAGCTGCCATTGGCACATGATGAAGCACGCGGTCCTGATGATTAGCAGCACATCTGTCTCCCTCACATCAGCATGCCGTGTTGTTTTAAGACGCGCGTGACGTGAATGAAGTCTGTGAACCGTAAAGGTACGCTTTCACAAACTGTCATGATGTCACTCCTCACTCAGGCTCCACATGTTTGCCAAATCCCAGTTTGCCCAGGATATGAGGTCATGCTTATGTTATCAACCTTCCCAGCATGACCGAATGCTTTTCCTCAGGGTTATTTTTTTTTGTTTGTTGTTGCCGTCGTGACTGTTGCCATGACTCCCATTTAGATGCTTTATTGCAGTTTGCTCATGCTTGCTTAAACGGGGGGTTTTGGGGATGTGGAGAGGGATTATAGGGATTATAAATTACATTAATTTTGATCCTGCATTGCCTTTTATACTCATAAGCAACTGAAAGCAGGCACTTTAATAAAAGGCTATTGATGGCACTAAAATGGGTTGGAAAATATTTGGACTTGTTGCCAGATTGAAATGTAACATTTGACCCAGACGTGTCTGTCAGCATTCAGAAAAATGAAGAAGAAGAAGAAGACGAATTTTCCACATCATTTCTATTTCTAAAAGTGTAAAATGCCTGTATTTTGGATGTGCTGACAGCCACGACTTTGGGAGACGTTACTTCGTTTTTTTTTTTTTATTGTGGTCTGCTCAGTGTGTATATAAGGACCACGTAACCAAAGGCTTCGACTGCAGTTTCCTCTCGTCTCAGAAACGCTGGCTTACTTCTTTCCGCTTACATCTTGTGCAGGCTCGCACAGATTTCCTCCATTTTGTGGTTTCTGCGCTTTGGTAATTCCAGTGCAGGACCAAATGCCTGTCTGTCTCTCTGTCTGTCTGTCTGTCTGAAATACCAGCATGTGCTCTTGTTGCCCTGCTGGTGGTCTGCCACATTTGACTGAGTATCTTGTCCTGATTGTATGATTGACGCCTTAATTGTCTTTAAGCAGCCGAGCTAACTGTATGCTTTGTGTTTCATGTGACATCACACCGTATAACCGAGAACCGAATAACAGACTTCTAACATCTTCATCTAGCTACATTGTAAGACAACTAGGAAGTTTATCTCAGCAACATGTAATATATGCGAAGGTTAGTTGACTCCATTGACTACGTTTTTCTCCTCGTGATGAAACACCCACTGATCCTTTTTGCACGTCTGTGTGCTTAAATGCTTTTCAGACTATGCAGTGTGTAAGATGTATTATTATGAACACCATACTAATACAGGGCTTTATCAGGACCCCGTTCCTCATTTGCCTTCGGAACAACCTCGGGTCCTTCCTGGATTCCACAAGGAGATACTGCTCCATGTTAATATGGTTGCATGACACTGCTGATGCTGATTCGTCAGCTGCGCATTCATGCCGCAAATCTCTCGTTCTGCAGCATTCCAAAAATGCTCCACTGGGCTCAGGTGACTGAGAAGGCCACTGAATACATTGTCATGTCATGGAACTAGTTTGATATAATTTCCTATTATAAGATGAGTAAATTGTGGCCATTAAGGGATGCACATGGTCAGCATGTTTATTCAGACAGACCCTGCCATATGTGTGTCACAGCTGAAATAAAGATTCATCACTCCAGGTAACGCTTTCCAAATCTTCTATCTTTTGGTCAGTCTATCCAAAGGTGGAATCTGATGTGATCTTAAGCTCATTTGACCCAAGGTTTGGCATGTGAGATATTTTTCTGATCACCACAGTGGCTATTTGAATTTGCCTTCCCGTCAGCTCAACCCAGTCTGGCCATTTTCTTCTAACATTGTCCTCTCACTGGATGTTTATTCAGTTTATTCTCTTCTGTTGTAAAGAGAGTCATTTTAGTTTTAACCCCTAGTTCATGTTGTGGAGTGAAGCCAGAAATTTGGTCCCAAACATGGTGAACACAACAGAAAACTCTCATGAGCAGAAGGTTGTGAGTTTGAATCCCAGGTCCACCAAAGCTGCTCCAGCTGGATCCCTGAGCAAGGCCCATAACCCTCAATTGCTCAGTTGTATAAAATGAGATAAATTGTAAGTCGTTCTGGATACGGGCGTCTGCCGAATGCCAGAAATGTACATGTGTGTTGAAGGGAGTTGTCCTGAACTTTACTAAAGTTTACTTTATGTATATAGTGGCTCTGCGTCCAGCTGGGCACCACAGCTTTCATCAGGAAGTCACATCTGGCAGGTCATGCATGCCACTTCCTGTTCTGCAGACTTTTCCACGTGATAAGAACTTTTTGTCTGGACTGTGGTGCCCTAGTGCTTCATTGATACTATACTGGACTTTGTACAAATCACATGATGATGATCCCAGTGTCCTCCTTTATTTTATGGGTAACAAGAGGAGGGTTTTTCACTCAACTCAGATATCCACACACCTTAACCAGTGCATGAGAAAGCCTTAAACTGGGATGCGAACTGTACATATCAGACAGGAAACAGACCCGTACTGTTTTAGAAGGAAATACCACACCTCTGCTGTCTTACCCAGTTCAGGATGAGCCAAAACACAGGAGTCTGTAGCTATGATAGCATCTTTTCTGACTAAGCTTTCATTAATCATGCGTCAGTAAAGCCGCAGCACAAGCGTTTCATACAGACAGCACTGAAAAGAGAAGCATTGTTTCTGCTCTGTGGCTTTTCTTTAAAGGTTAGCTCACACCTAAAGCATTTCGAATAATCTTTGTCACACTATTAACCACCATTTCAGTCCATATCTGCTGAGGGGTTTTGCTCTTTAACAACAATGAATTTTTTCACCGAAAAGCCCCTTGAAATCACACACTCCCTTGAAATGGCACATTTTTGGGAGTCACATTATGGATCTTTATGTGTGGCTAACAGTGCCAAGCCTTACATTAAAACAGAAAGAACAACTGATCATTGATTATTAGGGTTTTAAATGTGGATGAAGAGAGAAAATGAATCATTCATCACAAAAATATATTTTAAATTATTTTTAATATCTTGTGTATGAAGATTAAATCCCAATCATGCCACAGCCACATGCTCTCAGCGATAGGATATCATACTCTCTCTCTCTCTGTCTCTCTCTCTCTCTCTCTCTCTCTCTCATGTCAATCACATTATCATGGGAGTCTATGAAGTCTTGTAGAAGGGAAGAGGGCAGATAGTGCTTTCCTCTGAGAGTGCAGCTCCAAATGTTCACATCCTTGTTGAGAAGCCAGCAAGTCATTGGCAAGCATTTCGCTTTGGATGTGGTGTTTAAAAAGATACTTTCCCAGTCTGCCTAGTTTCTTTATTTTTCTCCATCATGTTTAACCATGTTGTGTTGTGAAAACGTTATTTTGACCAGTTTCTTCAGTTTTGTCAGTCCAGCACATGTATTAAGAGCATAGATGTAGTCAATACAAATGGTTGCTTTGACCACTAACCTGAAGAGTCGACTTGTTTCCCAGGCATCTGTGCAGAAAAAAAAGTCTGGACATCTGGTAATCTTTGTGTCCTGGTGTACTGATTTGTTCATTCCTGAAGACATTGTTTTCACATTGTTATGTGATCTGTATTGTAACTGGATTCTACAGCAGTTCCAATCCTATCTTATCATAACTGTCTGAGAAGTGGAAATGAAAATGAGGTACGATGTTCCAGCCAGAGAAGGATTAGAAAAATGATTGGTATACACATGTTTCTTCAGGGTGCAGCTATGTCAAAGAATGCATGCTTGGCCTGGTCTCTGCTGGTGATAACACGTACCAGCTTTCAGCACTCCATGGAGTGAAACAGACAGACTCAGTGCTCTGGACTGGTCAGGCGGCCAGCTTTTTTGGTCTGATCCAGCCGACAGGAATTGCGGACAGTGGACTCGATCTGAGTGAACATCTATCCAAACACAAGGTCTATAGGAACCCAAAGCCTGAATAATACAATACAGATCCCAGTGACTGTTTCTGTCCTGAAATCTCTCCTGACATCAGGGTACACACACATCAAAGAGGAAATACATCCCTCTGTTCAAACATACTGATAGTCCTCACTGCAGCCGCAGCGTTTTGGCTTGGGGTCAGTCAACCATAGTAAAGCTAGCCAAAATGGGTGGGCTGTGATGGGAGGGGAGGAAATGAACAATCTTGTAAAAAAAATATATATATATCACACTGGGTCACTGGAACGTTTGAATCAGAAGCAGGGTCAAACAGCGCATCTGGGTTTAGACGGGGGGGGGGGGGGGGACTGGTCTGCTGTGAGATTCAGAGCTAGATTAGTAAGAAGATGAGAAGGTCTGCATTAACCTCCTCCAGGCTTTTATCCCTGCACCCGAGGGAATGAAGTCATCTCACAGCCGGCTTTCTAGCCACTCTGTAAGCTGAAAACCTGACTTCCTGCATTCTTGTGTCCTTGTTACAGCAAGTGTGCATGCCTTTGGTATGACACACTGTAATTATAATTTAATGTGGAAATGATGACACATGAGCCTCTTCCGCTTTGTAGTGCTATTGTAAACATTATCATCCCTAGTTTTTTCAGCTATTTGATATCTTTATATATAAATTGGGCTACCAATAGTTTTCAGTACCCACCAATATAAGCGAATGCCTTAATGTTTGCTTTTATTTTTAAGTGTGAAGACTAAACAGTGAAAATTTACACTGATATTTACTGTTAATTTATAATAAGGCCCAATGCTGTCAGGGCAGAAGGTGTTGATGAATTTCTGACAGTAGTTAGGGTTATATCAATGCGCTAGTTCTAATGGCGTTGTGAATGAGCCTCCAGTTTCCGCGCTTTTTGTAACAGTCAGAGATAACAATGCTGCTTTACGTTTTCCATCACGGAAATGGAATTGAAGTTTTCCATCAGAGAATCTCTCCAGATTCTCAGTAACGTATCAAGTTGTGACAAGAGAGTGAAAGAAAGGCAGGCCGATGACGGAACGACTGTTTGTAGCTGCTGTGATGTGAGTGATAACAGGAACTGACTTGTTTAGCAGACATTCCAGTGTAAAGTGGTTAAGGCTTTGGACTTCTGATCAGAGGGAGTTGAAATCCCAGGACCACCAGACTGCTGCTGCTGCTGGGCCCTTCAGCGAGGCCCTTAACCCTGCTTAATGGCTCAAATCCCAAATAAATACAAAAAAAGCTATAAATTGATAAAAAAAAAAGTACAAGCTGGCATTCATTAGCAAACTTGCTGTTGAATAAAAAAGGAAAGTCAGAATATCTGTACATCTGTTTTATTCCTTACATAAGTCAGGTTAATAAAGTGCTTGTTAAATTTATTTATTAATAATGAAATTAATTATAAATAGTGAACATAGTTCAAAATATATCCACAATCTTTTGTTAATTGATGCCTTTTAATTAAGTCATTTAGAATTTGTCTGGTGGTGTTGTACATGCTGTGTTATTATATTATCACACCTTTGTCCGTCCCTTTCTTGAGTGTTTATTTGCTGTTAATATTTGCAGTGCTTAATAATCGGAGGAGGACCCTGTGGCCTGCGTACTGCTATAGAACTGGCTTTCCTTGGTGCCAAAGTAGTGGTGATCGAGAAAAGAGACACGTTTTCCAGAAACAATGTTCTGCACCTATGGCCCTTCACCATCCATGACCTCCGAGGCCTGGGGGCTAAGAAGTTTTATGGCAAGTTCTGTGCAGGTGCCATAGACCATATCAGTGAGTATTGAGTAATCTCTATGTATGCAGATCTCTTAACTTTTTTTAGTCATTATGTACATAATATACTCTATTTTCCTAGTGCAACAGAAGTTCATGTTTTATGGGGAAGTAACGCTCCAGTTCTCTGTTCGCCTTTTTTTTTTTGTTGCAAGCCCTTCCTCTTTTGTGCTTGCTTTCTGATCTGTTAAAACAGCCGATTCTTCGATAAAGGTTAAAGATGAAGTTTTAATCAAGGCTTCCAGGCCTGGGTTACAAGAGCTAAGCATTCTTGTGCTGATTATCTTCTTCAGGTATTCGGCAGCTCCAGCTCATGCTCCTGAAGATCGCTCTGCTGTTGGGGGTTGAGTTTCACATCAATGTGGAGTTTGTAAAGCTTCTGGAGCCTCCAGAAGACCAGGAAAACGAGGGTGAGTTCATCCTTTCCTGACCACAACAAAACCCGACGCACCACCGTCCTGCCCAACTGGTTCAACATCATCAACACTTCAAAGCACTCTGACTGTATAGAGAAGACTTTCAAAAGATAATCTAGCAACCTTTTCTGTTCATCCACTCTATTAAATCAGGACCTGCTATTCCTATTTTTGCACAATTTCTATAGAAAAATGAGGCAGAGTTACAAGAATTACCACAATGATGGTTATTTGATTTAGTTCTCATTTGCATGGAACATGGCAGACACAGCTAGTAGGGTGTGTGCAAAAGTTTATTAGAGGCTTAGAGTCATTGTAAAAATCCCACAAACAACTAAAATCCCAGAATTCCACATGTATTATATACACCTGACCTATATGTGTCACACCTATATGTGACCCTTTCATAAACTTTGCTTCAAAGTCGGAAACACAGTTCTGTAGAACGTCTAAAGCTAAAAGGCTCAACCCCGTTTCAGCATGACGGTGCCCCCGTGCACAAAGCAAGCTCCATGAAGACACCGTTTTTCCGAAGTTGAACTCGAGGAACTCAAATGCCAAAGCTCTGACCTCAAACCCACTGAATCACTGAATTTGCAGACTGCATGTCAGGCTCCCTCACCCGACCTCACTAATGCTATTGCAGCTGAATGGACAAATCCCCACAGACAAAATCTACTGGAAAGCCTTCCCAGAGAATGGAGCTTATTATAACAGCAAAGGGGGACTAAATCAGGAATGGGATGTTCCACACGCACATTTGAGTATGATGCTCATGTATCCACGAACATTTGGTCATGTAGCGGAATTGAAATTGACTTACTGGACATTTCAGTATAACCAAACAAAATATTTTTTCACCGCAAGTCTGTTATATAATTAGTCGGGACACTTGGCTTTTTACCTCTGTAGGCATAAGCTTACACAGAATTTTAGATGGTTATGAACAAGCACTTCTGGCATCGCATTTACTTTGAAAGTAGAAACATTTGTATCATGAACTGATTTCTGTTTTAGCTTTTCTAACAATATATTGCCCCTCAGCTAGGTAGAAAAAGAAATACTTGTGAAAAGCTACAAATTCATAACATTGGATGGACAGCCATGGACAAATGTATGTGGACATCTGACCACCCACCCAGTTGATATTAGCACTATCAGTTTTTTTTTTTTTCTCCACCCCTATGACCTGCATTGGCTGACATGGTTTAGTAAAAAGCAAAAACCTGCAAGATCACTATCAATTTGCTGAACTGGTCAGTGTCACACTGTCCTGCTGACAAGTGCATGTCAAGGTTACCCAAGCCACACCCCCACCCTCAATTAAATATCTTTGCACTGAAATGCAAGGCACAATATAAATACGCTGAGAACAGAACCAGACACGGATGAAACTAAACACAATACAGATCTGAGGGCGTGTCCTGGGTGCAGCCAGAGCAGGTGAGACAAAACAGGAAGCCTCAGAGCCGTGCACTACGTCTACTGGATCATGCAGCGGTCAGTTTTCCATTAGTCCGCATGTGGTCCGCACCTCCGTCTCTGACAATGCTAAGGCAAAACACAAGGCTTCCTGCTTCTCTTCAACACTGGCATAACCGTCGCTATGACAACTGACCAACAAACGGCTGTTAATGTCATTTTTAATGCCTGTGGAAAATTACTCTGTTTTTAGCCAGTGGACTCCTCCCACATTGTTATGAGTTTATAGCTGCAGAGCATCAAGAGGGTCAGCGCTCTGTTTTTATCCTGTTTAAGAGAATGACAGCTCATTACTTCATTATGTAATTGCGTTATTAATGGATGATCTTGAGCTCATCGGCGTAATTAGGAACAACATGCTTTTAGATGAAGTAATGCTTTCGTGTGATTTTACGGATCTTTTATGGTGTTGCTCAGAGACCGTAGATTAAACTGCTCTTCTGTCTGTTCATCAGAGACATGAGTCAGCTAATGAAAACAAGAGGCCATGCTAAACGAAGTTCCTTTAGCTGCTGTGACCTTGTACCTCGGCCGTGAGAAGACACGCACACAGTTCTGTCCAATCACATAACCTTTGGTCAATATCTATTTTTCTCATTCCCTGATATTCTGTTGGGGTTTGAGAATTCCAAGAGTCTCTTGAACACTGCCGAAAAATAAAAATAAAAAGTCAGTTTTATCAGCTTGATACATAATGACTTTTCCTCACTGCTCATAAACATAGTTTGACTTGATAACATGAAAATTAAGCACCATGTCTTTCCTGTGGGTTGGTGATAAAAGATAATTAAAGTTGTCTTTAAAAACAGTCTGTTACTGGACCATAACTGTGGAAATTGTAAGTAGATATGGATACATGCACTGTACAGATGATGTCATTTGCACTTAGGATGATGATTAATGTTTCAGTTATTCTGTCTGTTGGGTTTATTTTTTAATTCTTATTGTATAAGAAAAAAGCGATGGCAATGATGTATGCGCTACATCTGTAACACATGTGCATGCCTTTACATTACAGGACCTGGTTGGAAGGCGGAGATCCGGCCGGCAGAGCACCCTGTAGCTGACTTTGATTTCGACGTCGTGGTCGGGGCTGATGGGAGACGAAACACCCTCGAAGGTACATTAGCATCTAAATGATGTCTGTTTTATGCAGCGAACTTCATGCAAGCCGTCTGAAGCCTCTTAAATTAACCTCTACTAAAGTAAATGGGCACATGGGATCTTGCATGTTTACACAGTAACCAAGTAGCTATAATTATCGCTGTTCTATAAATACACAGGAAATGTTCCAGGGGTAACCAAAACAACTTCGAATACGATACGGGAGCATGGAAACACAAATAGCATGTCACCTTGCCTTGTTTTTGTTGACAAGTTGTGTAAACAAGCCACAGCGCTCTATAGAGCTCCAGGACATTTTTAACCCTTGACTGTGACAAAATAAAGTCTTCAGTCAAAACCCAGGAGACATCTCTGCCTCATGCTCCTTATCAGCCATGGAGCTTGAACGACTCTGGCTGAAATAAACTTGGCTGTTGCTCTTGGCTGTACTCCCTTGCCATTTCAGCTGGATTGTTTCATCCAAGAGAGCTACAAAGCTATAAAATCAAGTACTGTTCTGTAAAACGATAGCCCATGATGTCAGAGGATTTTGCTAAACATTTGGTTATAATATGAAATCAACGGATAAGAGTCAGTTCCTGAATAGCGCCGTGGGCTGAGGCCGGCTGGCTGGCTGGCCGTTGTTCAGTGGATGACGCTTGACTGTTGGATTCTTTCCCTCATACCCGTCATCTTTTTACCTATCCCCCAAACAGATGCTTATTCCTAATAAGGTCATTCGTAGGCTTCTCCAAATGATGACCCATTTACTTTACTGCACACTTATGAGAAACTTTGAGGGGGGAAAAACGTGCTTTTGTGGTTTGTCCTCTGCTGTAATTGGGCTGCTTTGCCAATCTGGTGGAAGTTAAATATATCCTTGTCTGAGGCCTCACGGTCATGCGAGGAGAGCACAGCTGCTTTTGGAGACACAGGCGTGGGCGTGTGCTTGGAAGAACGACGTCTCTTTGAATTAACATACCAGCACTGGCCAGTAATTAAACGCAAACCTGGCTCAAGAGCCACTTTGCAGAGAGTCATACATTATTTTGGAGCACAGGCCACTGTAGACTGTTTGAACTTTATGGTTGTAGGTTAATGAGTGCTCCAAGTCTCATCTTTAAGGCATTAAATCACACACTGGATGCAGAAATGCTGTGGAAGTTGACAACCTGTGCTGTATCAGTTATTTCAGTCCAGACCTGTGGTTTCCACCTCCTTTGGTTCTGTTAAATCAAGTGAGATCTGCCATGGCCACTACGTAGCTCCACGTCCTTTGCCTTCAAACCGTTTATATCTTTGTGGTGAAGCCAAGCTTTCCAGAGTCTAAAATAACCAGCCTGTGATTTAGGTAGCTTTAGATTTCAGTAGGATTATCATGCCTCCGCCTGGATGGAAAAGAAAAATACCACTCTCCACCGTACTGCCTCTCACTCCTTACTTCTCTAAAGGAATGCTGGCACCTCACTTGCACTTTCACATTTGCTTTTTTCCCCCCATCACCTACATTTGACTTTCAAATCCTTGCTTTACAATTAGGCTTTTTTCACAAGGTCTTTGTAGTGGGGGGAAAAGCAGCAGGTTATGCACAGGCAATAAAATGATATAAGAAAATATGCCCTGTCGTGTGTTTTAAAAATTTCCCTAGTGTTGAAACTCTGATGAATCGCACGTGTTAGCAAATAGGAAATGGTTTGGTCATTCTTTCTCATGTGAAGCTGGATAGTCATAGAAACAAACATCCAGATCTGTACAATCCATCTCCAGTAATGTATAATGCCTGTGTTGAGCCTCTGCAGCATTTACCTTACCTGATTTAGGTTAATAAAATTGATAAATATCATACTTAAAGTATTTTAAGCTATCAGCTGTATATCTGTGTGACAGAAAATAGTTCAAAGGTTTAATTCTCACAGGGAGAGAGAGGCAGGCACATGCACAATCGTACAACTAATATTGCTTTAAAAGCAAGGCAGCTAAAGTACATTCCAGCTACTGCATATCATTAATGTTAACTAGTTTATTGATGGCAAATCAATAAAATGAAAGCTGCTTGACACATAATATGATCTGAAAATCATTTGGTTACTAGGAAGTTACTAAGCTTCATTTTAGGTCACTTTGCCTGATTTCAGCCATCACATCCAACAACAAGGACACTTAATGGATTAAATATTTTATAGAGATTATATAATACACTATACACTGTTTATGTTTCTTCTCTACATTGTTGAACGTCTCTTCATCATTTAGATTTGTTAACGTGTACTAGTTAAACTAGATTAGCTAGCAAATGTCCTTAAGTGTAAAATTTGAACAGTTTTACATGTTAGAAGTCGATCCTGTTCAGTGTTAAAATGCATTTGTTCTGGACACCCTAAACGTTTGAGGCTAAATGATATAAATGCCAAATTAATTACCCAAAATATTATCCGTATTTTTCATCATTGATGTCTGCTCAAACTCTGCATCCGAAACCACTGAACTAAATGGTTTATTACTACTGGTCGCATACTGATAATTTATCTATAGGTGATGTTATGTATAGAGGATTTATGATACGATTTTATGAGACGCAACCAAACGCACTCTTTTTTTTTTCCTTGGTAGAACCAATAACGTCCTTACCCTCTCTCCTCTCTCTACTCTTGGTCAGGTTTCAGACGGAAAGAATTCCGCGGAAAACTGGCCATCGCCATTACAGCCAACTTTATTAACAGGAACACCACGGCAGAAGCCAAAGTGGAGGAAATCAGTGGCGTGGCTTTTATCTTCAACCAGAAGTTCTTCCAGGACCTCAAACAGGAGACCGGTGAGAGAGACAACACATGCGACAACCAAACACTTTTAACAGACTGGACATTTCTCAACGGCGTGAAAAGATTCAAAACAAATCCTATGATATACTGTGAAGGCAATTGCTGCGTCCTGTAAAGGGACTGTCAATGTTATCTGTTGTTATAAACTGTATAATTCAGAGCTCAATTCATTTGCTGTTACTGATATTTATATTGAAAATAATTTACGTCTCTTCCCTGTAAGCTCTTTCCATGGATACAGACACAGAGTATACTTGTTATGACTAGCCTTCATTAGAGCTGAATTCCTCAGTAAATCCTCCCTTGAACTCTTTATTATCACACTGCATCATGTTTAGAAGTAATATAAAAGATGGGATTATATAATTGACGATATTATTACGAGACATCCGTTCCGCTTTGAATGGAGCATCTGATACTTGTGTCTTTGGTACAGGCATCGACTTGGAGAACATTGTGTACTACAAAGACAACACGCACTACTTCGTCATGACGGCTAAAAAGCAGAGTCTTCTGGATAAAGGAGTCATCATTCACGTAAGTAGCGGCTGTAGAAGAGGAAGAGGAAGTGGTTTGAGAAAGCTCCGGGTGGCGTAGGGCGCCCAGACTTTTTTGTTATGGTGTCCTGCCAGTTTAAGAGACTGTGAGAACACGCTGTTATAAACATAGCAAATGAGGGTATAAACAATTGTAAGAGCGTATTTCACTACCTTATGATCTCTCTCTCTCCCTGTCTCTCTTTTTGTTCACATACACACTTAAGCATTTTCAAATTATTCAGGTGTCAAGAACACATCCTGACTTATAATCTGTTCTGATTTATCAGTTAGAAAATAGGAAATAACATGAAGAACACCAAGCATTTTCAGTCTCTCCTAGCCTAACCAAAAATATTATAAAACTCCTACTGGCGGTTTCATGAAAAAAAAAAAGATGGGTCTTCCTCTTTTTCTAAGATATATGGGGACTTAACTGGTTTCACTCTAGATTTCTGCATGGAAAATTACTAACCAAGTGGCTTCCTTCTAAAGTGAAAACAGAAGGATGCTAATGTGATGATGTCAATTGTGTGCTGTAGGATTATATCGACACAGAAGCTCTGCTCAGCAGTGACAACGTGAACCAGGAGGCTCTGCTATGCTACGCACGGGAGGCCGCAGACTATGCCACGCATTACCAGCTGCCCACACTGGAGTACGCCATGAACCACCTCGACCAGCAGGATGTAGCCATGTTCGACTTTACCTGTATGTATGCCTCAGAAAACGCAGCACTGGTCAGAGAGCGGTTTGGACATCAGCTGCTTGTGGCACTGGTGGGGGATAGTCTGCTGGAGGTGAGCTCATAGAACGCGTGCATTGCTTTGCTTACTGTGACTTTGTTTCTTTTCTTTTTGTTTCATTTCGGATCTGTTTGTGCTTATAGCCTTTTTGGCCCATGGGTACTGGGTGTGCCCGTGGCTTCTTGGCGGCCTTTGACACAGCCTGGATGGTCAAGAGCTGGGCACAGGGCAGAGGGCCACTGGAAGTGCTAGCTGAGAGGTTGGCATGCTTTAGACACACACACACTATAAATCATGGATGTATGCTGCAAACCAAGCCCAGAAAGATGTTTATCTTATGTTCAAAAAATTTACCCTGTTGCTTTGGTTGTCTTGGGTTTCGTTTCTGCCCTCAGGGAGAGTCTTTACCGACTGCTACCTCAAACAACACCTGAAAATATCGCCAAGAACTTTGATCAGTACACCATAGATCCTGGAACCCGTTATCCCAACCTCAACTCCAACTGTGTTAGACCACACCAGGTGCAGTGGACTTTTGTTTTATTGCTTAATGGGTGTGCATAAGGTTACATAATGCCTGCATAAACTCCCCATGACAACTGGCTTTTATAACATACACAGGCCTGTGCAGCCTTAACAGCCTTAAAGACAGTGTCAGTGTCAGTATCAGTTTTTAAGTTGCCAATTCTTTTAAGTGTCTCTATTCTTCTAGGAAATATATACATAATTGCATACAGATATGTACACCGATCAGGCATAACATTATGAGCACTGACAGGTGAAGTGATTATCACTTTATCCTGGCACCTATTAGAAGTAGGAAAAATGGGCAGGCGTAAGGATTTGAGTGAGTTTGACAAGGGCCAGATTGTGATGGCTAGACCACTGGATCAGAGCATCTCCAAAACTGCAGCTCTTGTGGGGTGTTCCCGGTCAGCAGTGATCAGTATCTATCAAAAGTGGGCCAAGGAAGGAACAGTGGTGAACCAGCGACAAGGTCATGGGTGGCAAAGGTTCACTGATGCACATGGGGAGGGAAGGCTGGCCCGTGTGATCTGATCCAACAGACAGGCTACTGTTGCTCAGATTGCTGAAGAAGTTAATGCTGGTTCTGATACAAAGGTTGGGATCAGCGCTATTTTGACAGCAAAAGGGAGACCAACACCAATATTAGGCAGGTGTTCATAATAATATTCCTGGTCAGTGTATAATACAGTGTCATGACAACTCTGTCATTAGTTATCTGTCTACGTTTATTCACATACATAGTACGTAACATAACATCATGATCCTTGTTACTGACAATCCAGATGTGCATAACTTCTGCATAACTCAGTAGGCATGAGGGCATAATTCTGAAAGTGTGATAACCCAGCATTGTGTCACTTTGACGTCAGAACTGAAGAATGCAGGCCTCATGTTTGTTAATGCCAGCTACAATAAGTTTTTTTTGCCAGTTGTCATGAAAGCTTTATGTAGGTGATGTGCAGCACTACATGGAGAGTAAAGAATATTTAGGCTGATGAGTGATTTGACACTTCTCATTCTTTTCATGCACAGGTCCGTAACTACTACATGTGCGGTGAACTGAAGCCCTGCTCCTTGGAACGAGCTGCTACCATACGGCGCCCAGTTAATCTGGCACGGCGAGGTCAGCTTCATCTCTGTAAACTCTTACATTTGTGTCAGACCTAAACAGAGACATGTTTGATAACTCTAAAGGCTAAAGGTGAAACCCTTTAGAGATAAATTCCTTTCTGCAGCACATTCCTACTTTAAAAACACCCAGAGAGCAGCGGCATGGGCGTGAGGCTGCGCTTCTCCATTGTTTGGGAGACTAAGGATTGTTTTCATTAGTGGAGTCACACAGAGAGGCGGGTTTCAGGGTCGGTGGTCTGTGTGTAGACAGAGGAAAGTTAACAGTAATGTGTAATTGTGGCCTACTGTAGTGCTGTGAAGCTACAGTGCTGAAGAAATATTTCCTTTGTGATAACAAACCTGATTCATGTCATCAATCTCTTTCAAGCCAGTTAGTGATTTTAGATTTATTTCTCAGTTCTAAGTACTTTGTATTCTAGCAGCATTCATACCGTCAGCTTTTCTGGGTTTTCAGCAGTGGTGGGCCATCAGGGCTAGCAAGGCCTACTTTGCTGGCCTAAACAGCAGTTATCTGAATCACTGACGTGCATTTTAATATATTTAATATATCCATGAATGTCTATTAAATTATTCCCAATAGTCTATTCTCTACATTTCATAGCTTTTCTCTTGGTTGCGCTGCTTCCAGTAGTGTATATTTATGATAAGAGTATTTATCCAATCATATTTCAGCCAGTGGCTGACATCATGTGTCGCCAGAGTGAAAGAAATCTGCCTTAAGGCCTTCAGAATCAATAGTGCAGGCACCCATAGCTTAAAATAAGTGGCAATGATATTGTTCCATTAACCAATCAGATTTTGAGCTGGCGTCACTGGGGCCATCTAGCAGGCATACGATTACGTCAGCAATTTCCCGTCCTTTCATTGGATAATTGGAGTAGTCAGAGGCAGCGAACTACAAACTAATAAAATATATATTTTAACTCACAATGGCTGACAGAGGAGAAGAAATCAATTTGGTGAAGGCCTAGGTGTGAAATGCACGGCCCACCACTGGTTTTCAGAGAGCATTTTTAGTGACATTCAGCATAAGATGTTAGCTTGATTGCTGACTTCTTGTGATTGCTGACTGATTCTGCTGAAAATGTACAATCCTGTGGATTACTCTAGATTCGGGGTATAAAACAATAGCATCAACTGAATCAGTATCTGTTTAGTTCTCCAAATATCCATCATATCCAGAAAGTTCTGCATCAATCCAGTTCATAATTGGTTGTAACTAGAGATGTACATAAACATTTTTAATCCAGATTATTTAGATATATTTGTTTGAACCTGCTCACAATAATTTCTAATTTAATCGGTGCTATTTCCTAAAATATGCGTCTTTAACCAGGCGCTTAATCAGAACCACTGCTCCCTGTTTGTTCGCATGAAGTGAAAGCAAAAACTTCCTGTGACTTTTTGTTATATCATGTGGAATTCCTGCCCTGATGGGATCTAGTCTCAGATCGATGCTGTTTCATTCTGGTAACCTTTCTAAAGTAAATAATGTAAAGAATAGTCTGGGACCTATTTATATCTGTTGAAGTATTTGTTTATATGCATATGTATATATTATGAATATATTATATGCTCAATATTCATATTAAAATATCTATAGGATCAGTAGAACATGTCCAGGCTCCACACTGAGAAAAATTCAAATCTTTGCTTTTATCTACCCGTTATCTTATAATGATGCAGGGCAAATCTGTAGCCTCATAGTTCTGTGTGTGTGTGTGTGTGTGTTTGGGCACAGAATCTGAGATCAGGCCCAGCAGGTTGCTGACATGGTGTCAGAAGCAGACAGAGGGCTATCGAGGCGTCAGTGTGACTGACCTGAACTCATCATGGACCAGTGGCCTGGCCTTCTGCGCTCTTATCCACCGCTTCAGAGCACACCTCATGTAAGACTGCACCACCTTTAACGTCACAGGGACTGATATGGCTCCTAAGTTATTGCATTAGGGTTGCACAATTTCGTAAATATTATCAGGGGAGAAGTGAAATATTCAGCAATATAAATGTCAAGTAAGGCATCTCAGCAACTTGAGTGCAGAAAATAACCTGGTCCAAGACCACCTGAATGAGATAAGTATGTCAAAGTGGAACTTCACTGGTTATCAGACACACATTACACATTTAACGGTGCATGGCTGTAAACATGTCTAAAATATTTACTGTTGAAATGCTCATAAATTTCCCTCTGTGATGGGAGCAGTTCCTGATATTGCTCATATCACTTTATGAGCTCTTGACATGACACAGTTTGCAGTCATGCAAATCCTAACATGAGCAGGAGACGTGAAAAATATTTTGGCCTCTACAGTGAAATGTCTCTTTCTGCCTATGATGGGGATCAGATCAAGGCCAGTTTGGACAGCGTAGCCATGTGCTACACTTCACACACTTTTATCAAAGGCCAGTTTTGTGTGTGCCTCAAAAGCTGATCTGGCAAGAGCAGAGAGTCTGTCTCTTAGCTAGATTAACCCTCAAAATTCTGACTATGTTTTACATGTTGCTCAAAAATATTAATCTGTGAGTACACAAGAAAAATCACTATTCGAAATAGTGTAATAGTCAAAAGGCATTTGAATTGATATAAACCGTTCAGATGTCTGAAAGGCATCTTATGCATGTCTATCCCTTGTACTTTTTCTGCTCTAGTGATTATGATTCCCTTAATGAAGAAGACTCTGCTAAAAATATCCAGCTGGCATTTGACACGGCGGAAAAGGAGTTCGGCATCAAGCCCTTCACTACAGGCAAGGAGCTAGCATCAGGCCAAGAGCCAGACAAGAACAGCATGGTGACCTACCTGTCCAAATTCTACGAGCTCTTCAGGGGAACGCCTCTGCCATCCTCAGGTAGACACTCTTATCTCTCGTTAACATACAAATGACAAAATCCAAAGTCCAAATGGACCTTTGTCCTCCAGTGGGTGGAATATTGGAGATTTCTCAGAAGCAGATCCTTTCATCAGGTTTAATTAAAATGTATATTTCATACATTATGACCAACAGGCGAACGGGCATGTCAGCAGAGTGACAAATAATATTAAAACTTTGTCAATTCTACACACGTTACTTATGATGCATGAAAGCAACAAATCCAGTCAGTTAGCTGCAGGGAATTCCTTAGAAGTCAAGAACTTTCAGTACTGCTGTTATGGAAATTTTACTCTTTCTGATCAAACCTCAGCTTTCTGCATATAAAATAGTGGAGTGTAGCATTGGAGACTGTACACAAGCAACCTCAAACAGCAGGACAAGCCACACCCACAACCAGTTGCCATATATCAGCAATGCAACATACAAAAGAAAAAAACTGGAAGTGACATTGTCATGCGATCACAGGATTAAAAACTATTAAGGTGCTTTGGGATCTGTAAATGAAACCTTTATTATGTCACGCAGTCTGCTGTGAAAGGAATGCACCTTCACTCGGGCCGCCCAGGTCACTTCACTAGAGATAAAGGAGATTAAGTACCTATGGAGATTATCTGTGCTTCAGTGCAAGTTATTTCCTCGCACTCCCCATTCTCTGAAAAGTCACATGACATTCTCCAGTACCACTGTAATATTGTATTGCATACTTTTAGTTGACATAGTATCATTGGTTCCATTAAAGCTTGCCAGGAAAAAAGTAAAAGCCTATTTATCAGTGGGCATTTGAAGAGGAAAGCAGATGGGCTCACCCCTGCATTTTCTTTTGCTTTCCATTCAGTAGGCTAAAATTCCAGTAAATTCGATTAAGACGAGGCTCGGCCCATTTGCTCTTAACTGTCTGTGTCGTGCTAAGCTGGAAATATTTTTGTCATTATTTTTTTATTTCAGACTCAAGAAGAGAAACAGTGGGAAATCATGAAGAATCCACTGAAAGAGCTTCCCAACCTATTCATAGATCAATGAGCTTCACACTGCCTCGAAAACGAATCCCAAAGGTAGAACACATCGGTTTTATCGGCTTTATCTCCTTTCAAACGCATTTTGATCCAGTTTACTTTGGGCTGGACCTCACAGCTTCTTCACACTCCATCCAGTTCTCTGAGTCCTTTGAAGCTGTTAAAGCAGTCTCTATCAGTGCCTCAATGCTTTCCCTTCCTTTTTATCCTTCAGGATGACAAAAAGGTAGAAGATAATGATTCTTTTAACAAAAGAAGACGGAGGACAGTCTGCAGTTTTTTGGAACAGGTAAATAAGGTTAAAACATTTATATAGGACATACATTGTGTCTTTTATGTTGAACAAATAGCTCTGTTATGGTCAGGTTATTTATATCTAGAAATGGTTGTTGCCATGGTTTCACATAGCTAGTGCATAGACAACTTAGTAAGCTACAGAACGGATGAAACTCACCTATTTGACCACGGCTTGTCTTCCTGATAAATGAGACATATCTGACCGCAAATTAGGTGCATTCCTAAACAAAATAAATAAATGCTTTTATATCAAATGAATAATGATTGTGTATAAATTGCATAGATGTAGTAACGCAACAGTGTTTGCAGTCTGGATATGATGTTGTTTCATTCTGGCAATTATCACCTGCTAGTTCAGGTCTAAGGATGCGACTAGAACAAATATCTAGAGCCAAAAAAACATCAGATGCGTAAAATAATCATAACCATAACCCTTGTGTTCACAAGCAAGTGCTTGTGACGCTTTTAGTTTTGGTCTTGTGGAGATTGTTTGATTTACATGTTACAAGCCTGGCTTTGTTGGTAGTTCAACAAAGCCAGCTAACTGTACTAGCACTGTACATGCACTGACCAGAGGCACCAACAAGCACCGCGACTTCATTCCAAGCTTTAGAGTTCTTCATAATGTCTTTATTGTGATATTACAAGGTCACTGTTAGTCTTAACAAATGTTCCTTTGTTGCATGTTGCTGAAATCCCAGTGCCATGTCTTGCACATATGTGGAAAATTCCTATGTTCCTTCCCTAAACATAGGATCACTCCAGTGTGTACTTTCCACGTTGCTTTGCTTCTCATTTGCATAAACTCCACCCAGTTTGTGTCACCAAACTTAGCTGCAAATAACCAAGTTCAATTGAAAATGAATCTCTCCAGCTTCTTCCAGCATTGTTAATGTAGGGTTAGTGATGAAGTTTAGAGTTAGTGGTTTACTCCAGTGTAATCAATAATCAATAATCAATAAAGTGTATGCCACTTATTGTTGTTTTGTCCATTTTTGGTCAGGCAAACCACCTCTCCAGTCAAAACACAGCACCTGAGAAGCAGGAGATTAAAGAGAATAAAGTCAAATTCATGGCCTCTCAACTACTGGCAAAGTTTGAAGAGAGCACTCCAAGCTGTACTCTCCGTAGACAGGTAAAGTCCAACTATCACTCGTGCATCCACTGTACACTTGATTTTTCAAGGTGACTATTCTTCGAAACTTTGAGAGGTCAGAACACGCCTGACCTACGGCTATAAATAAAACAATGCTAAGTAGTTATGTTTCATGTCATAACCATTGGCTAAATCTATATTTAGAGTCCCTGATCTACAGTCAGTTTTATCAGCTCTAATACAGTATTTCAGATACTGAGCTGAAAGGTTGTTCACACATTTCGTAGCGTGCTTTCCCTGGAAAACCACTTTTCCTTTGTTTTTATCTCTAACTGTGAAGCTGTGCTCTCTTCTCTAGTAAATTCTCTCCAGTAATCTTTTCTTTTTTCCTGCTGGCCTGTTAACCACATCGGCTTTCACTTTTTGACACCGCCTACGATTTAACAATCTCAGCTTACCGCAAATGTTCTGAGCCTTCCGAGACCTCCATCACACGATCCGACAGAACTCCCACTCTCCATAAAACCCAGGAAGAAAACCCCACCTCCTCCACCTCCTAAAAAACAGGTAGATCTTCAAAATCTAGTCATACGAAAAGGTCCAAAAGTCTGAGGGCTCTAGCGGAAATGCTTCTGCTTCGCATCCTTTTCTCATTTTCATTACAAGCTATATATTTCGCAATAATTTACTGAAAAGTAGAAACTTTAAAATATTTTCATTTTCATCTGAGTGATGTGCTTCAGTAAAAGTCCTTAGTTAGCAGTTAACATGATCAACATCATACATTTACTTACATTCACTGCAAAATATTAAATATTCAAGAGCATCTTTCAAAACTATAAAATCCTGCTTATTTGCTATTTTAAATGACAAAAAAAAATCCCAGATATTCAACGTGGTCTCAGACTTTTGGATCCCACAGTACATTCACAGTGTAAATGACTCCCAGCTGAGTCCTCCTGTGTGTTTACAGCTCCAACCATCAACCTGCTCATCTCCTCTCCTGCCCTTTCCCTTTAACATCTCTCGGCACGACTGCCAAAGTCTCACTCACAGCGCTCACGCTCCACAGTCACGCTCACACGCAAAGCCTCCTGACACACACATGAAACCCACATCAGAGTCAGAGAAACCAGAAGCAGACCACGCTTCGTCATGTCACTCTGCCATACTGACCATGAGAGCAATGCTGCAGCGTCTGCAGAGAGTGGAGGAAAAGATCACTCAGGTCTCTGTCCTCTCTTTTCTCTCCTCTGACCTCCCTACTTACTCGATTGCTCTGTCACTTAATATTTAACGTGTATTTCCTTCAGTTCTTTACTTTTGCTCTCTTCCTATTCTTTCTTTCCTTCCCCAACCTGCTTCAGAGGAAAGTGCAAACAGAAAACACTAGAGAGTTCCGTCGAAAAAGCATAAAGGAGAAAGCTGTCCATTTGAGCTCTCTGTTCTCTGGCAACATCGTACCACCTCAGGTGACTATGATATTGTGTGGTGTAGCTTGTCTTCTGAATTACTCAGCTGCATGAGTCCAGTTCATTAAAGTCACCAAATTCACCATTTAGCATGCACCGTGTCCAGGAATTAAGCACAGTCATTTTAATAATGGTGGATGGTTTGCACAAACAATGATGAAATTCTATAGTTTAGAGTAAATTAATAGTTTGTTGGTCCAAGGTGAATTTAAGTTTTTTGTACAGTGTGCACATCTGGGATTATAACTTTTAACCTCTGAGAGAAAATGATAATTAATGAAATATTATTATTATCAGTATCATTTTATTATTATTATTATTATTATTATTATTATTATTATTATTATTATTATTATTATTATTATTATTATTATAGTTATTATTATTATTATTATTATTATTATTATTAATAATAATTTTATTTTTTGTTTAATTACAGTAGCTTGTTTTTAACCTCAGAGGTCAATGATGCATTCATAAATAATGAAGCAATAAATTGTGACTAAATTATATCTTAAATACAATCCTTCAGATTCATTTATTAACAAGTTTAAAATTATGGACAACTTATAATTAATAAAGGTTTAAGTTAAATCTTTGTTGGTGCAACCTGGTCTGTGTTTTTATCATGGACGCATGCATGCGGGTTAACTAAGGACACGACTGTCACTAATATTTAATCTCCTGTTTTATTTTAATTGGGTAAGTAAATAAATGCCTATGTACGTCACAGCTTGCATGTTCCTTTCAACAGCAGTGTGCCCTGTTTTTATATGAAATCATTAAAATAAATGTTCTCCGCTTGTTCCATTATGTGGTTTATTTGGGCCCAGTTAGAGAAACCTGGAAAAGCAGATAAAATTCCCTCAGCAAGCTGGGTGTTGTAAAGTCTGAGCACTCAGAGACCCTTATGGCTTCGGGAGTCAGTGAGGATGGAAGCACTGACTCCACTGTTTTATTACACACACGAGGGAAAGACATTAATGTCCATGACTGAATCAGACAAAGGCTTTCAGGGCAGGATTGCACTCTTTTATTGCTACAGTACTAAAATTTCAAATTACCGAAATAAACTCTAGTTTTCCTTCCTTTAGGACAATTAGTACCGAATCTTTCTGATATGATTGAAGTATCTTCAATGACACTCTCTGTGTCTGTTACATGGTCTAAATTTGTTTATCAGTTTCTCTATTTCGAGTTTCAAAATGGACAATTTTTAATGAAACCTCTGCCTTCAGAAATACTGAAAAACACTAGTTCATAACACCACATATGGTCACAATATGTCAACATACAGTCATTTTCTATCTTACAGGAAATAGAACCAATGAAATTAGTTTAAAAAAATATCATAGGCAGATCAAAATAAAATAATAACTGTGTAAGAATGATTAAATGATCCTGTAGTTGAGATTAATTATGAACTAATGTAAAGTTCATGTGAAACTTTTTATATTTCTGTGTATTTCTGCCTAATTATGACCTAAAACATCATCAGATTTTCACACAAGTACTAAAAGAAGACATAGGCACCAGTGGAGATCTGATAATCAGTAGTAAATTCGTATTTGGTTACGTTCCTGCTGTGGGTTTTCCACTTGATTATGCTTTCTGATATCAGTACAGTATTTAAACTAAATCATTCAAACCAAAATGATGCAGTATTGTACCGTTTCCAGCATTTTAAGGACTTTCCATGGTCACATTTATATTTTGTGTTATTATGTGTTTATTTGTGGTTTTCTTGCAAGTATTATAGAGGAAGTGGTCCTGCGAGTGGTTGTGTGGGCTTGCAAACATTCCCATCCTAGTGCATGTGTTTAGGGAAACGTCTAGTTTTGTTCATCGATCAGTCAGAAAGACATCACAATGCTAAACTTTAATGCTATTCTAATCCAACTAGTACTTAGACATGTCTCCTAAACACCAGGCAGTTCCGTCCGAATAATATAATGTTATATTTGCTTGATCGTTTTTGCTACAGTGAGACCTACTGTAGGGTTTGGAAATTTGTAAAGAATATTAATGTACAATTTAAAATGGATGAAGAACATGTGGTATCTGTGTCTGGGATCTTTAGGGAAGATTCACGAGTTTAATATTTTTTGATTTACTATGTTTGATTTTCTTGTCTGATGGAAGAATTATTACCAAATGTAGCAGGAATGACAAACGATTACCTCTTGCACTTTTAAATCATAGGAATTAGATTAGCAATAACAAAAATGCAGCCAGAGACAGCTTTAATTCTCACTATACGCATAAATATATTTGTGTACAGTACAGGGTAATTCTTTACCTCAAGGACCCTAAAGCAGTGTTTTAGGATTTGAACTCTCATCCTCCTGGTCAGTAACCTGAGCCACACTGCCCTCAAACCATACTGTCCTGTCTCCCAAGCTGGCACCATGTCCAGTTTACCTGTTTAAAAAGTTAAGTAAGGTATGCAAAATCTTATTCAGTCTAAAAATGTTTAAATCTTCTGTTATGAACCAGCTTTCAAGGACAAGTTTTGTTACGAAGCAACATGTTAGTATTGCTTAATCTGAGTGCATGATACAGTAACACAGGGGTGTCCAGTTTTATCTGGAAAGGGCGAGTATGGGTGCAGGGTTTCATTCCAACCAAGCAGAAGCCACACCTGAGTCTACTGAAAGCCAAGATCGACTGAATAAGCAGGACGAATCTTGCTGGAGTGTGACTCCTGCTTGATTGTTATGAAAACCTGCACCCACACCAGCCCTTTGCAGATAAGACAGGACACCCCTGCAGTAACAGATGGTCAGAAGTTGATATTTGCTTTCACTTCAGTATTGAGTGTCATATTTTAGATATTATACAACAGCTGTGTTGAGTTATAGACTCCAGTCATTTAAAAGGATTTGCAAACAGCAGTTCTGATAGTAGTTCCAGCTCACAGGTTTATATTAATGCGCTAATTCACAATACAATATACTGTACACTGACCAGGCATAACATTATGACCACCTGCCTAATATTGTGTTGATCCCCCTTTGGCTGCCAAATCAACCCTGACCCTTCATGCACTGTGTATTCTGACACCTTTCTATCAGAACCAGCATTAAATCCGTCAGTAATTTGAGCAGTAGTTCGTCTGTTGGATCGGATCACATGGGCCAGCCTCCCCACATCCATCAGTGAGCCTTGGCCGTCCATGACCCTGTTCCTTGGACCACTTTTGATAGATACTGACCACTGCAGTGGACAAGAGCTGCAGTTTTGGAGATGCTCTGATCCAGTGGTCTAGCCATCACAATTTGGTCCTTCGTCAAACTCGCTCAAATCCTTACGCTTGGCCATTTTTCCTGCTTCTAACACATCAACTTTGATGAGGAGATAATCGGTGTTATTCACTTCACCTGTCAGCGGTCATAATGTTATGTCTGATCAGTGTATCTGTAGTTACAGCTCATTCACAGGAGGATACTCCACATAATCTTAGTCTCATGAAAACGAATTTAAAAATGTCTTTTTAATTGAACAAATAAAAACGAATAATTATTGATAGGGCAAAGTATTATGTGAGGATTTATGGATTGAGTACCCAGTGTCAGTGCTTTGTAAGAGAGATAGAACTGTTGCTTTATTGGTAACACAGAGAGAAAAACGTCTGGTGAGGGAGTGTCTTTGTGTGAATGATGTAATTTAAAGAACACTAATTCAGCTATAAATAAATCTCTAATGTGACCTTCTGTACTGAAGTGTCACCAGAAATATAAGGATCATTTCATGCATGTTACAAGTGAGTTATGTTATTAACATGGTGTTAAATTCTACTTCCTCCGTAATTACCTTTTAGCTGTGAATCTCTTGCACCGTATCATCCAGCAGTTTGTCTTGTATTATCAGAACACGAATACGTGCTAGACATGAGTCTTTTCCTTTGACTTGTTTGTATCAGACTTTTCCTGAAAACTCTGTCCTTCTTGTTCCTGCGCTTCATCCCAATTTCTTTATCTCTACAGATTACGTCTCTTCAGATTATTTACCTTTATTCTCTGGCTTTGCTTTTTTTTCTTATCTTTCTGCATTGTGAATTTCAAGCCTGTACAGAACTGATGATATTTCTGTTGACCGTTTTTCATCACTGTGTTTCTTTTCATTTCTCTCTGTTTTCTTTCTAAACACACACGTCGCAACAGCCCGAGGTACAGCCTGCTAAAAAAGACATTCAGAGAGACTCAGTGAAAGGGTCACATGTGGTAGGTGTACATTAACTACACCACAACTCCTTTGGCTCCTCTAATAAGTATTTGATCTGTTATTTATCAGGTCCAGGGGTTATAGCCACTGCCCTTTTTTTTAACACATAGGGCTCAATTTTCATGCCAGTGCAAATACAGTTCTTTGGTTATTAATGTCGGTATATTTATAGGCCACAAATCAGTGTCTTGTTCATGCTGTTTTCCTGGTCATAAATAAAACACAGTAAACGTGACATTTAAAGTCCATGATCCAGCGCTACCGATGGGATTTTTCTGTCTAACAAGCATTAAAATTCCAGTCCGCTTATTAAAACGTACATTACAAAAAGACATCTTTTTTGTTTAACACAGGAACAAACCTCTCGCTTGTGACTATACTTCTGTAAAGATTAAAAAACGAAGGCCATGCTGTTAAAGGACAATAAACATTAGTAAAGTGTTTTATCCCCATTATACCCAAACAGTTTATAGTTACATTTCTGGAAATAACAGCTATAAATATTGAAGATTTATTAACAGACAGAAACAGTTTAGTTCATTAAAGAAAGAAAATGCATCGTGACTCAAATTAATGAGAAGGCCTTAATGGCTAATTGTTACCTGAAATTCCAGTAAATAAATATCACCATATCCAAAATGATATGTTTTACTTGGCATCTGCCATGCAAGTGAATTTATTGCTACACTATAGAAACGATAATGTATAAACTATAACGATAGGTGTGTTACTAGAACCCTGTGACTTGAATTCTAGCTTGCTCTAGGGTTAGACTACAGTTACAGACCATAACATAACTGACTGGTCATAGCTACAGACATATCTGACCAATCACAACTGAGAATTCAACAGTACTCATTTATGCCCTAATTTTTTTTGTTCTTAAAGTTATTTGGAGGAAAAGGTTTGACTGGATGGCACCAATCCAGTTAATTAATTAATGAATTAATTTGACCCTTGACGCTCTGTAACACATTACCACATGCCTTACATTTTATTTTTGTGCATGAGCCACGATCAAGGAAACAGAGCTGTTGTATGCGATTTTTTTGCTCATTTGAGAATATAACTGTTGAAATTTCTTTTCGTGTGTGGTTTCAGTTAAGTAGTAATAGGAGCACCTGTGAAAAAGAAACAGAGATGCCTCATTGGATAGCAGATAATATAAAGACATTTAAGAAGGTATTGTTTTATGTGTACTCTGTAAGTGTCTGTGTGTTATTTTACTGATTGTGTCCAGTCATGACTTGAAGTGGGTCCCTTATTTCAGCAAATAATCATGCTTTCTAATAATACTGAACAGTGCCTGGCCTTTATTATAAATACTAATAATATACTAGCGACTAAAAGCCATCCACTTGATCGGTATATAATCTTCGACTTCACATGTTCCATCTCTGCTTCCTCTGCTTACTTCTCTGCTTTTATCTGCTTTTAACAGACTGAAATCAACCTTCCTCATTCCAGCTCATTTTTACCTTCGCCACAATGTTCTGCTACTTCCTCCTGTTCATTCTCATCCAGGTAGTTTCTCTCTCATCAGTGTTTCATACTGTGTGTCCTTTATATCTGTTGTAACATCTGAAATGTATCTTTATTCAACCCGTTTTCATTTCCCCTTTGGCCTTCTTTTGTCATTTGTTGTTTTCTGAAACCAGCAAACCTCTGCTTTCTAAAAGAGATACTCAAGGAGAAAAACAGAGTAACTCACACGTGGTGAGTTTTCACAGGTGACATCTTGCATCGTAAGACAACGGATAAAATGTGAAAGCGCAAATGCATTACGCTAAATTATTTAGGATGAAGATATACAGAAGAAACTGTATGCTTCATAGGATTTAAAGCATCTACAGCTTTTAGTGTAGCAACACTTGAGTGTGTCGTCATTTTAGTCATGATTAATTTGACGAACAGAAGAAAACTAAACAAGTGCCTCAGTCGGTAAGGCCAAAGGTTTGTGGATATCTGACCATCACACTAACATGTTTCTTCCCCAAACTGTTGCCACAAAGTTGGAAGCAAACAACTATATGGTATGTGTCTGAATGCTGTATTTCCCTTCACTGGAAATAAAAGGCCCAGACCTGTTCCAGCATGTCACTGCCCCTTTACACTAATCAAGCAGCATGAAGATATGATTTGAGTGTCCTGCACAGAGCCCTGAACTCATCCCCACTAAACACATATCCTACATCTGTGACTGTTTTCACTACTGGCCTTTAAGCTGAATGGGCAAATCCAATCCCCACAGCCATGCTCCAAAATCTAATGTAAAGCCTTCCCAGAAGAGTGGAGGTTATTATAACAGCAAAAGAAGGCTAAATCTGGAAGGGAATGTTCAGAAA
Source organism: Hemibagrus wyckioides (assembly GCF_019097595.1). NCBI lineage: Eukaryota > Metazoa > Chordata > Actinopteri > Siluriformes > Bagridae > Hemibagrus > Hemibagrus wyckioides. Next base: position 6,744,836 of record NC_080719.1, read on the forward strand.
GATCATATGGTTGTGATGATCTGGTGTCCACAAACTTTTGGCCATATGTATCTGATGCCTGTTTTTCCATACTCTCAAGTGCATGTTAGTCAGTGGCTGTGCTTGCTTTGACCTTGGTTTGGAGTAACAGCATGGTTTTGTGTTATTGAGTGGACTCCTGGCCCTAGTGGTGCTCTATTGTGGTGCAGTCTGCTCCGCCCTTGTAGTTTGGGTAATTAGACCAAACCAGAAGAGCACACAGCAAGCTCTGAAACATTTGGCTGACCGCACTGAGAACAGAGAACACATTTCTCACAGTCCACTCCTCCCCTACCAGATGTCTGACCCGAAACACTTTTCATTTCCGATAGAAACCTGTTTTATCTTTCAGCCTTCTGGGAGATTCATGAGCCATACAGAAACGAGGCGCTCATTACATAACTGTACCTCAATAAAGAAACCTTTCTGGTAAAATACTCCAGATATTCAAAATACCGCAAGATTGCTGAGTAATACGGTTTGTTTATTGAGGAACATGCAGTCTGTATTTTCTGAGGCCTGTACAGCATAAATAAGCAACTGTCAAAGGGTACAAATACAGAACAAGTGAGGCATCTTGTCTGCTGTGTTTTTTTTTCTTCCCCCTTCACATTTCTTCCACCTTCTTGAAATATCTTTCTTTCTTCCCACTTTCCATTTTTTTTTCTCCTGCCTTTTCCTGCCATCTGCTTGTTAGCGCACTGTTGGGAAAGTGTCTCTGGTGGTAGAAGCTCGGGCCGAGAGGCTGCTTACTCTCTATGAGAATGATCACAGGCCCAAAGACACCTGTTTATCCTCACCGGTAAGACACGTAGTGTGCAGAGCTAACATCTCCGAGCTCATAGACTGAGTTGACTGCAGTCTATACAGTCATTTATTTACAGAATTTACAGTAATTCTGCTCTACTGTATATTTGTATATTGCTAGAATGATGAAAAATCTCTCTACTCTAATATATTAATACTATAATTTACTATATACAGTATATAATAATACACATGATTATTTTTCCTGCATCATGTATGACTTATATATAGCCTGAGTATATACGCAGATACAAAGAGGGGAATGGTTTCACAAGTATGAGGATGATGTAAATCATATTTTATAGGCGTCACACATACCAGATCTGCTATTGGATAATGTGGAGTGACATGTTAGACAGCACTTTTCAACACCATCATCAAAACACCAACTGAGGCAATATCTTTAGGTTCATTGCTCCAGCACAGTTCCTCATGCTTATAAAACAGAATACATGTCGAGGCACATTGAAGCTGCTCTGGTGGCTTAACACCTTATTAAAACAACATTCTTTTGTTGGTAGTCACCCATCAGTAGAGAGTTTTTGTGCTCAGACACAAGCGTTCTCAACTTTGTTGACATTCAGTGAGCCATCTGTCACGTGTGCGTAATAGCTGATGAGGCATTTAGTTTATTCGAAAACCGACACGAATCAAATCAAGACAGCGCAGAACAAAACTATGTCTCGTTTCATTAGGGCAGTAATAGTCTTAGTGTGTATACTGTTTAGCGGTAATCTAAACTTTTTTTTGTTGTTGTTTAATGTGAATCAGTGGCTCAACCTTAATGCAATGAATTACAAGATTGGGCCGTACTGCATGGACCTTCCACATGAAATGTTTGCATGCGCATCTTCCTCCTTAATATTTCGTCAATATAACAGTCAGTAACCAAGTGAGCTGTATCCAGTAGTGCTGTCCACACATGCTTAACAACCAACACTATCCAACAGAAAATACTCATGGCTACTAAGCAACAAGTCATTCACACAAACACACACAAGCCCTTATTTACATCCACAGCACTACTTTGGCACAGGAACTCTCTGACCTTAATGTTGTACAGAAATACAGCTACCATCAATTCATTTTAGCTGAAACTAGTTTCACTAGATCACCAGCCTGCCAGGGATAACTAAAAAGTGAGATTAAAGAGCTACGCTAGCCATGTCAAAGAGTATTACAAAGAAAATTCCGATATGTTAAATATAGTTGGCGTACGAAAATGATAGCAGCTGATAGTCCATAGTCCATAGACCATGGCTAGTCCAGAACAAGCTATGCTAAGCAAACATTTAAATATGCTAGTACACTTTACATACAGGATGTGCTGCATAATGCATTTAATTCTTAAAGTTGAATCTATTTAATCTAATCTAATATAACCAAATATGAACGCATTTCTCCGATTGATCAAAATTAGTTTGAAATGATTACAAATACAGATAACTCCGATTCTAGTCTAGTTTTTTCCCTAAAAGCTTGCCAGAAAGGTCCAGATGGCATCAGGTTAAGTCAACATCTTACATCTACATCTGCTCTTTATTGGGACTGGGATTAACATGAAAATCTTTAACAACTGCCTAGTGGCTTAAAGTAGACTGCTTGTCTGGTCATAATTTTAAAAAATGGAAATTTGTTAGAATATATCACAGACAGGAACAAAGATATCAACTGCATCAGCAGGATTAAATAAAACTCTATTTGAGACCAATTATGAACTTGTTTGATGGTGTGAGGAGAATTCAGACATCATTCTGACACTGCCGGCCTTTCTGCCTCTGGGGTTTTCCAGTGTTTCCAGGGGCATAGCGATTCATGTTTACTAAAAACCTTCAGCTTTAGGCAACATCCACTTCAGCTTAAATCCAAATACAGATCCAGATAGTGGCATTGCTCTGCACTCATACTCATAAATGATACTGACATTCTACAAACTGAGCCAACTTTCTGTTGCCAGATTAAGATATAGTACGCTTTAAGAGAAGATGTGCCCCGTATCAGATTGGAAAACACCTCAAGTCTGATACGAGCCAGCATTTCGTACACACATACTCAGTATCGATTTGGTTCAAATGTCTTGCAAACGCTGGCCAAATAAATGTTGAAGGAATTTTCTGCTCCAAGATTGTAAGAGATCTTTGGGACTCTTTGGAGTCCTCGTCTAGTTACATAGTGTGATTTTAGCACATGATGTGCCGTAGAATTACTTTTCTGGGTCATACATCTCCTCAAACTCATTATTTAAACACGTCAATATTTCAGTAATCCTTTTTGTTTTTTTGTAAAGTGAGGAAGAAAGTCTGAGGTCACGTAATTTGTTCAACATGATCTTTCCCACAGCAGCAGCCTGCATTCTGGACACCCATCCAAATACCTTGCTAGACTGATTCCGATCTGACTTGGATGTGTTTTTTCTTCTCTTTCCCAGGGTTCCTTGCGGAGGGAATTCCCCCAGAGCTCGGGTGATGTGTGCTATGCGTGCAAGAAGAGGGTGTATGTGGTGGAACGCCTGAGCGCAGAGGGCCTGTTCTTCCACAGAGAGTGTTTCCGCTGTGATACCTGTAGCGCTCCTTTATGTCAGGGCGCACAAGCTTTCGACTCGGAGCAGGGTACGTTGACACGTAGCTAGCATGTTGCGTTTGGCTTTTGTGCCAGACCTACACTCCTCTTTCCCGATGCTGTCTATAAAGTGGTTCTTTTTCCGGTCACAGGAAAGCTGTACTGCAAGCTCCATTTCTCTCAGCGTAAATGTGCTATAAAGCGCAGCAGGATTTTGGAGCAAGAGATGGTAAACTTTCACCGTATTACCTGTCATAATGCTTCGCTCTTATACATATTTGAATAATCCTGACAACATTTCATATTACATTTCCCAGCCATCAGAAAACACCACAGAAAGAAGCGCATCTCCAAATCCAGCTGAGAGCGGCAGCAGCTCCGCGTCGTCTTCAGGTACTTTGTCCTCTGTGCTGAAGAGAAGCCTGCTCTGGCCAGTGCACGTGAGCCGGGCAGTGTGTGCCACGCCTCGTCGTGTTCGTACCTGGCTGGGTGGGAAAGTTCAGGCTCTGGGCCGGCACCTCAGGGAAAACGCAGATGACTACACCATTTTGTATGAGCTGCTAAGTGTGGGGTTGCCCCTGCTCGTGGCACTCTATGAAATCCTGCTTCAGATGCATGCCGAAACCGGATCACTGAACCTGCAGCTCCTGCAGCAGTGGCTCGAGCAGCACCTGGGCCGTGGGTTCCTCACGTAGCCCGCTGGGTTAACGTTTTTATTATTTAACATATATTATTGAAAAAATAAATGTTCCAGCACTCTAAAAACTGATGGTTAGCTGAGAAGAACAATATTTTTGACTAGGATGTGAACATTTTGTTCACTTGACATGCTGTATAAACCTTGAGATGACTGCTGCTCATAAATTTCCTTTTGCCTGAATACTGGGAATTGAACAGTTGGTCTTGGAACTATTTCTTTGCTGTTCTCACGTTACAAAAGTTCTCAGAATGGTAGAAAAAGGAAGGGTAAAAGGGAAAAAATTGAAATTAAAGCACTTTAATGCGTGAGCTGCCTGGGATTTTACTCGTGTAGGATTGGGAGTAATGTTTTCTGCATGATTTGTACAATAACTTTGAATCTAAAGTAATTACTGTGTGCGTTTGCTGCAAGTTTACTGACACAAAACTGACCTGGATCTGCTTTTGGTCTCGTGCAATGAACCTGCCAAGCCAAACACCGGGGTGTTATCGTTTGAACCATCCTCACATTCCACTTACTGATACCGAATGTTTACACATCTCATCATGAGAGTCAAACGTCTGGTAGATCTGCTTTATTCTCACAATGCAACTTCCTTCTCGTCCATGGTTCATGAATTTCAACTTTTTCAAACTTCACTGCTGAATATAATGGAACAACTGAACACACACACACACACACAGCATGGTTGAAGTTTTGTTATTTATCACAGACACAAGACTGTTATGTGCTCACATACTGCCATGTTTTATTAGCTAACTTTGAGCTTTATAGGCTAGAGGGAATTCAGAGAGCATTGTAGACGCACAGATTTAAGAGTGTGGCACGTGGCATGCTCAGAATCACACACATTTATATCTGAAGATACGTTTCATTTTAAAATGTATCATAAAATGTACTGGAGAGGCACAGATCATTTTCATCTTCAGTACATTATATCAGGGGTGTCAAACTGGTGCCAGATACTACAGCACACCTTCAGGGATCTAGTGGAGTCCATGCCTCGACGGGTCAGGGCTGTTTTGGCAGCAAAAGGGGGAGCAACACAATACTAGGCAGGTGGTCATAATGTTATGCCTGATATGTGAACAGAGGAGAGACGCGCAAGAGGAATCTTGCTAATGATAAATGACATATCATTGGCACAATCTAGCCTAGTTCTTTTTATTTCGGTCTTCCACTTTACACAATACAATTTTCATTTAAGACACTAATGAATTTTGTACGCATGTTTGACACCCCTGCATTATAGAATAGTGTTAATGGACTGTTTTCTGTGCAGTCTGGATGCACTGAACATTTGACGAGTCAGCAGATCTGTTTTCTATAGAGATTTGTATTTTGATACACTGGAAGGTATATTTTGTACTGATCCGTTATGTACCTTTCTCTTATCTGCTTTGTGTTCTTTCATTTCTTATAAGATGCACACAGTCCACTAAAAAAAAACGCATGTTATTTAATCTCACACCCTTTGTCGTTTAATTTGATCTTCATCTTTCATCTTTCTTCTCTTATTCACTTGTAGTCTTTCTCGACCTGTCTGCTGTGTCCACCCCTGACATGCTCTGAGTCACTGACAGACTCAAGGTGATCACCCACACGCTCCCATGATGCAATGCTCAGTGGTGTGTCCATAAAGCACGTCAGGCTGCACATGTACACTACGTAACACGTAACACCTTCATGGCAAATCTACCTGAGCTGCATCATCTCTTAACAGCTAATTTCCTGCCTGCAGGGGTTGTTTATCCTCTGTATCAGCATTGCACAGCAGACTTACGGTGTTGTGTTTGGATCTGCATTTGATGTGTCACTGCTGGGAAAGGCATGTCCGTAAGACAAGGCACTCCCATTCAGCATTTGGATCTTACTAGTAGTCCTGACTAACAGGAATGTTCTTCCTGTCTGTTTCGAAAGCATCTTCATTACTCATTTTTAATCATTCTTCTGTTCTGCTCTCATTAACAAAATCTCATCAGCAGATCTTTATCGCCTTGCAAAATGTAGTGGGCGTGTAGCACCTTTTGCCTGACATGTTGCAAAACTGTATTGAGATATTTGTCTGCTTTATTTATACTAAGCCATATGTGTTTAATAAATGACATAAGCAACTTGAACCTTCTCTTCATTTATAAGAGCTGAAAGAAAAAAAATCCATCCGTGTAAATGTGTTTTCTTGTGCATATAGTGAACATATTCCTGTGCCGAAGAAGTATGTCTATAAAATGAATACTATAAATGGAAATGAATGTACTTGTTCGCATGCAGATCTGATATACAGGGTTGGCTTAGTGAACTCTTATCATTCTTTCCATTGCAAGATGCAGCTATGTTGTTTTTCAGCTGAAGAGTCTGGTATGAGAGCGTGTCGCCGATCTGGAGTGCTTTCACGTCGCTCACGGTACTGATACGACCGCTGTACTACGATGAGATTTGTCTTCTGTAGCTGGTAACATGCAGAACCTCACAACGCTTAAAACACTCCCATGAGGCCCTCATGGTTTTATCTTTTTATTCATTCTTAAACTCTGTTGAGTATAGAAAATGTTAGAGTCCACATGTTACAGATAGAGCTTTATATTCATGTGTTTATTCAGTGATCTTTATTACTCTACTCAGAAAGTAGAAAGGCTGCTTTAAGGAAAACAAATTCAGAAATAAAATCAAATAGTGTTCTGGTAGTCAACTAATGAACTGCTTGGATTTACAGAATTCTTTAAAGAAAATAAATTGCTTTTTATAGATGTTCTCACTTGCAAATAAGAATCATAACAACCTTCGAAACATCCCTGTTTTTCTCCCTTCCTGCGCTTAAGTCTCCCAACTGGAAAAGTAACAGAAGTGTGATTACAATAAATCTGGCAAACAAATAATGTTCAAAAGTCTCTTAAGTGCATCCAGTGAGGTCCTGACTTTATCCTAATGCTATCATTTAATTATGAAGAACATCATCAGCACAGAATATATATATGTATATATATGTTTGGACACACCTTCTAATTCAGTGTTTTTTGTTTAGGGATTTATTTTCTACATTCTAGAACAATACTGGAGATTTCAAAACTATGAAATAACACACATGGACTTAAGTAATCCATATGTAACGACAACAAAAAACAGTCGGTTGTTATTTTAAGACACGAAGGTCAGGTGTTCTGGAATAGTTCTTGCAAGAACAGTATTGTCAAGTGCATTTGCAAAACCCATCAAGCACCATGATGAAACTGGCTCACATGAAGACCATCCCAGTAAAGCAAGACCAAAACTGACCTCTGCTGCAGAGGAGAAGTTCATTTAGAGTTACCAGCCTCAGAAATCACCAATTAACAGCACCTCAGATTAGAGCTGTTATGAAGGCTTTACAGAGCATCAGTAGCAGACATATCTCAATATCAACTGTTCAAATGAGATTATTGTCCTTTGAACAGATGTAGAAAGAAATAGACATCAGGAAAGACCATGGAATTAGAAGGTGTGTCCAAACTTTTGACTGGTAGTGTGTATATATATATATATATATATATATATATATATATATATATATATATATATATACCCACCAGGCATAACTTTATGACCACCTGCATAATATTGTCACCCGTCATGCACTGTGTATTCTGACACCTTTCTATCAGAACCAGCATTAACTTCTTAGCAATTTGATCAATTTGTTGGATCGGATCACACGGGCCAGCCTTCGCTCCCCACGTGCATCACTGAGCCTTGGCCGCCCATGACCCTGTCGCCGGTTCACCACTGTTCCTTCCTTGGACCACTTTTGATAGATACTGACCACTGCAGACCAGGAACACCCCACAATAGCTGCAGTTTTGGAGATGCTCTGATCCAGTCATCTAGCCATGACAATTTGGACTCTCTCAAATCCTTACGCTTGCCCATTTTTCCTGCTTCTAACACATCAACTTTGAGGACGAAATGTTCACTTGCTGTCTAATATATCCCACCCACTAACAGGTGCCATGATGAGGAGATCATCAGTGTTATTCACTTCACTTGTCAGTGGTCATAATGTTATGCCTGAATCGGTGTGTGTGTGTGTGTATATAGTACATTTTTCTTTACTCACCTGTCAGTCTCAACACCTGTTTAAGAGCTTTGACTTTGGAGTAAATACTGAAAGTATTCAGATTCAATACAATTTTATTTCATTTTTCAGTGTTAATTGTATAACATTGTCTCAAAGCAGCTTTCCAGAAATATAAAAATATACAATAAAAATGACAAAATTTTAAAATTAAAAGTATAATTATAAATTTTGACACCCAGCCTCAGTGAACTTATGCTAAAATCACTGATTATAACTTCAGCTTGCTTGATTTAAAGTGTCAGCTATTTACCTTACTGTGAATCAGTGACAGGACCGTGCCACGTGGCCTAATGTGAGGTTAATTATTTTCCAGACACTGCTTACCCCAAAGTGTTTAAATCCTATTATACCACAGCAATGACACGTCATACTTTGTTTTTGGTTTTTTGTCACATTTATTTTTATGAAGGAAACAGGAACAAGATAATTTATATTGTCCCATAAATTAATCGTTCACTCACCAGCCTCTCTTTTTCTATCTCTTGAAATTATTAAGACAAAATAATAAAATGCAGCTTATTGAGAAACCTCAATACTCGTTTTTAGAAGATGTTCCTATGTCAGGAAGCTTAAAGATGTTGACACTGGAGTCTCCTTCCAGAGACAGACAAATAAATAAATAAATAAATAAACATTTTATCACAGGGCACTTATTAATCACACATTTTTAACACTTTTTAATCTGTTTAAATGTAAATTTCTCTCAGAGTTACACCAGAGATCATATATATATATATATATATATACTGAGTGTGTGTGTGTGTCAGTTAGATGGTAGAGGACAGGTTAGTGAAAGTGATAGACTTCCTCTATGATTGAGTGTAAATACACCTCAAAGTAGAAGGGATGAAAATATAGAATGATAAATAAATAAATAGATATAAATATAAATAAATACAGTAAAATACAACACAATACAATAAATGTAAAAAAAAAGGCCTCTATAGTGTAGTGACCAAATTCCTCTATTTTCTCCTCTGGGTTTTATATTCAGTACTGCTTTATTATGCGCATAACCAGTATTTCCATTTAAGCTACAATCTTGAGCACACGTCCCGTTTCTTCACAACCAGAACTGGGTTCAAAATATACGAAATTAAATGCGCAATTAAATGCGCTTGTGCTGCCCCCTACTGGTTATAATTCTGCAGCACACCACTTTTATTCAACCAGAAGCACAAGCCTGAGCATGATTTTTGTTGCAGCAAAGACATAAAGTTTCAGTAACTGAGTAGAAATGTAGCATGCGTGCAATGTTTTAAGTGTCTGACTGTTAATTTTGCCATTATTTATGACATACCCCTACCAGGCATAACATTATGACCATCTGCCTAATATTATGTTGCATGCCAAAACAGCCCTGACCCGTCATGCACTGTGTATTCTGACACCTTTCTATCAGAACCAGCATTAACTTCTTCAGTAATTTGAGCAACAGTAGCCCGTCTGTTGGATCAGATCACACGGGCCTGCCTTCGCTCCCTACGCGCATCAATGAACCTTGGCCGCCCATGATCCTGTCGCCGGGTCACCACTGTTCCTTCCTTGGACCACTTTTGATAGATACTGACCACTGCAGACCGGGAACACCCCACAAGAGCTGCAGTTTTGGAGATGCTCTGATCCAGTCATCTAGCCATCACAATTTGGCCCTTCGTCAAACTCACTCAAATCCTTACACTTGCCCATTTTTCCTGCTTCTAACACATTAACTTTGAGGACGAAATGTTCACTTCCTGCCTAATATATCCCACCCACTAACAGGAGCCATGATGAGGAGATCATCAGTGTTATTCACTTCAACTGTCAGTGGTCATAATGTCATGCCTGATAGATAGATAGATAGATAGATAGATAGATAGATAGATAGATAGATAGATAGATAGATAGATAGATAGATAGATAGATACATATTTGTGTGTGGCTGGGGGGGTGTTTAAATGTTTTAAATATGTTTAAATTTGTTTAAATATAAATAAATATGTTTAAATATATTTACACGTAAATATATGTGGATTTATGATGGAATCTGTTAGGTGTTGTTATTGCTCTTGAAATTAAAAATCTTTAAGTATCAACTTATTCTTGCGTTTACTTTTTGACGTTGTCATCTGCAACGGAACCTAACCATCGATTCTGGAGGTGCAGAAGTTTGAGTCTCAAACCAAATTAAGTCTAAAGGATTTCATGCTCGACTTTTGCTAGAGGTTACCATCTAATGAGATTTTAGAGTGACCCTGTATTAGGGAGGTCAGCTGTTTTGGATATTGCAGGAGGTTCATGTATCAAAAATCATACAATCGTACTGCAGTTTCAGTCCAAAATGTTGCATGAATGTCTGAAGGTCATTATAATAGAACAGAACCAGAACCACTGTAACTGTGTAATAAGTAGCTTTATATGAGCTCACACTCATGGAGGCATACATGTTTTGCTTTGTTTTTTCACTTTGCACACTGAACATGCAAGCTGTATGTTCTGAGCCCTTTCTATCACAACCAGCATTAACATTTTTTTAGCACTTTGTGCTCAATGATGGTGAAGTAAATGTAATTTGTTACTGTACTATACAATTTTTGGAGACTTTTACTTTCACTCCACTACATTTTGAAGTAATATATCTTACTTTCTACTCCATTACATTATACCACATCTGTCCCTACTGATATTATAATAAATCGTGATCATTTCTAAGACTGTGTATTATATGCGTCTGTGAGTAGAGTGACAGATTCTTCTCACATGAAATGAATAGTTAATTACAAAAAATGACAACGTTAATGCTAGGATAAATGGAGTACTTTTTTTTACTTTACATTTGGTAACAAGTACTTTAACTCAAGCAGAGATTCAAATTAAGGACTATTTTTACCGGAGTAACATTTTATCTAGGGTGTCTCTACTTTCATCACACACATCAATGAGAATGCCCATGATGCCCATGTCTCTGATTCACCAGTTGTGCTTACTTGGAGCTCCATTTTTGTTAGATTTGAACCACTGCACCCCTGGAACACCTCACAAGACCTGGAGATGCTCTAACTCAGTTATCTAGCCATTACAATTTAGACCTTGTCAAAATCACTCAGATCCTTGTGCTTGGCCATTTTTTCCTGCTTTCAACACGTCCACTTCAAGAACTGACTGTTTACTTGCTGCCTAATATATCCCTTCAATTTCCTTAAAATGTAATAGGAATTTTACTAAATTTTAATTTTAATAAATTTTATTTATTTATTGTTATATAAATAAATAAACTCCAAATTGACGAGTTGACTCGAGTTGAATTGAGAATTAATAATTATTACCACTAGAGGGCGCTGGAGACATGAGCAAACTCGAACCCTGAAAAGAAATCCCTTTTCCGCCATTTATATTTTTATGGCTAATGTTCAAATGATAACTCACTGTACATGAGACAGCATCTTATGACTTCAAATCCAGTGTAATCTTAGCCATGCTTTCAGGTCATATTTATTTTATAACACACTAAGCAACAAGAGAAATGTCATAGAATGACAATAAAAAGTCAAGTAGCTTCAACAACAACAAAAAGGTGAAGCAGCAGTAGCATCACTGCCTCACAGCTTCAAGGTCCCTGGTTCTATCTTGACTTCGGTGATGATCTTGAAAGTCTAGAAGCTATTGTTCTCACGAGCTATTCCCTAACAAGCTAGCAACCTATCACTTGTTATTCTAGGCGTTAGCTAGCCGGTTTTCACAAAATGGTAGTAAAGTGTGCTTTCTGTTTTTAACCCCAATCTTCTTCAACAACAACAAAAAAATCTTCACTCACGCTAGCTCTTACACCTTTACTCTGTTCACTATGCTTCTTTAGCGCTCAGTTAGCGCTACATGTAATCCCTTCGCTTGTTTTTCCTCATTTGTAAGTCACCTGGGATAAAAGAGTCTGCTAAATGAATAAATGTTTAAAAAAAATGTTTAAAGACATGACTCTGGTTTGCTGTGTGTTCATATGGGTTTGCTCTGGGTTCTCTGGTTTCTTCCCACTGTCCAAAAAACATGCAGATAGATTGATTGATGATTCTAGCATCAATGTGTGTGTGTAAAGGTGTGTGTGGTGCTCTGCAATGGCTGGCATCCCATCCGGGGTGAATTCACCTGTAAGACAGATAAAATGCTGACTGAAGATGAATAAATGAACAAATGAATGACTGATGTTGGGTTCATACACATAATATTAGTTGGTTAGATGGTTAGTATTGATAATCATATTTTAGACATCATCTCTTCAAACAGGAACTCCAGTTCCGATATTAACTGTTGGCTCAACTTTAACGTTCATTCCCAGACGTCTGTCAGAATCATGAGGGAGAGGCAAAGCTCTGCCATTTCCTCCATGGTCTCTCCTTTTTCCCCTGGAAAAGATAAGACTTGTGGGAGATGTGGATCCCGAAGCAGAAGGTTATCTCCTCATTCCATCCAGAGTGAAAAGGTTGCAGATGCTTATGAACATTGCATTATTGTTATTTTTTACAAACGTCTCAATCTTTGCTTGGCTGAAATAAACACTGACCTTCAGTATGCTGGAAAGTTGACAGCTCTGATTATATGCTTGATACAAGCCTGGCGGTCTTGATTTTATTCTCATTTTTAATTCATTTATCTGTTTAACCCACGCTGCTATACAGATAGACTAGACGTTTAGTCTATACGTTGTGTTCAGGTTATTTTGTGTATTAACTAACAGGTGCTATATGTACAATTCGATTATATGGCTGGAGGGGAACGTAGGAAAATCGTTTAAAAAGGCACACTCTCTGTGCTTACGCCATTCATGGAAACAGATAGCTGGTTGCGAAGCATTTAGCTCAATCATGCTGGCCAGATGATCTCTTTTGCATTGGATTACTGGTGCGTCAGGCGCGCAGCACTTCATGCCTGGAGACAGACGAGGACACAGATAGAAAAAGCAAGGTCAGAGGGTCACTTGTTGCTGGGAGAGCGTACTTACATCTGTGCTTTTGTGTGTGTGTCTGCATTCGCTATCTGAGCAAGGCCAGGGTTGCTGTATCTCCTGTGTGCCTGTCCTTTGTATTATACAGTGGCATAAGTATTCACCTCCCCTGACTACACAAGCCACTGTGGGGTTCATTAAAGTTTGCATAATTATTTGCAAATAAATTAACGTGAAAGCTGTGCCTGCATACCATCGCTGTGGAACTTCTAAATGAGTTCTGATGCAACATGTTGTCACCAGGAGTCACGCAATGGAGTCGTGTTTGTGCAATTAGTCGTGTGATTTCAGCTGGTCCTGGAAGGCCATGTCTAAGCTAGAACATATCTAAACAAACAAGACAAAATTATGAAAAGTATTGATTAGAATTTGGATACTAAATATCCCTTTTAATGAACTTTGAACTTCACCATTAAATAAATTAATAATAAATGCAAAGGTTATGCTACAATCATGACTCCACCCACCAAATGTCAGTGTTTGGTGTAAGAGGGCATTATTCAGAGAAGCAGCCAGAAGGCCAAGGTTAACTCTCATGGTTAACCACCTCCATAATGCTCAACATGCAGCTCCACATAATGCTTCAATTTTTTGCTAGGGTCATAATGTTCAGTTTTGTTTCATCTGCACCATTTTCAGCATGTTTGCTGAGCTTTGCTGCCATTCAACTCCAAATGGGATTTCGTATAAATTTCTAAACTCTACCATTAAAGCCCAGCTTTGTAGAGTGCTTGGTCTATTGTTATCCTATGCAGAGCTTCTTCTGTATGACTTATGGATCTCTCCATCTCCTCCAGAGTTACCTCTGACCTCCTGGTATGTTCTATATGACTAATCCCTCTTTTACCCCATCACTGACCTTTAGTGGACTGCCTCATTTTGGAGGCATGGAGTGCTTTTTAAATAATGGATTTGCTCTACAGGATGTTCTATATTAGGGATAACCTTATAACACCCTTTAGGGTTATGGGTCATTTTGTGTATATTTATGACGCACAATCCCAGTTAAATCCATTCTAATCCCTGGTTGTAAGTCTACACAATGTGGAAAGGTTCAGAAGGATGAATACTACTGCAAGCCACAGTACAATCTCCACACTAGTAAGATGGTGTTTTTGCGTGATATTGACAATATGTTTGCTCCGTTCCCATGCAGAACACCGTGCTTTTGTGTGCATACTTTGTTTTTGCCAGAACACACTGGCCCTGGAGGAGCTGACTGTTCTGAATCTTCACCTGGGAGCTGGAGGGATGACCTTGGGGCCTGGCCTATGTTGTCAGGTGCAGCACTTTCACACAGCAGGAAGAAATGGCACAGATCCACAGCAACGGAAAGAGAGAGAGAAATTGGACCATTTGACAGTAAGCAGTGTGTGTGTGGTGGGGTTATTTTTCCTGTTTGACCCAGGCTATGGTGACCTCGGCAGGGAGGCTCAGAGTGGTACGGCAGAGGCACGGCGGAGGCCGGAAGCCCCAAGCTCAAGAGGGAAGAGTGGAAAGGAGCGATGAGGAGGAGGTGGGAGTGAAAAAGGAAGAGCACTCACATCTCTGCTGTGCTGCTCCAGCTGTGAGGCACGCCAGGCTTCGAACGAGCCGCAGAGACAAAACACCAGATCAAACGCAGCTAAAAGGAACCATGGCGGAGCAACACAAACACACTCTCACACACACCAATTACACTCCAAAACACACAGGCAGAGTTCGAAGAGCTGTGATTTTCCACATTCTTTAAACGCTAACGGTTTGTATAGAAGTGTCAGGATCAGATGATGGGAAGGTTAGGGGGCCGAATGAGTCACTCCTCATTTCACATATGAAGTGAATTCTGAATATCAGGTTCACCGCTCAAAGAAATGTCACATGAGATAATAATAATAACTTATACTAATAACAATAACAATAAGGACCTCATTCATATGGCCTCAGTGAGGAATAAGATCCAAAAATACCATTTTAATCAGAGTAGACTGAAACAAAATCAGTACTGTGGGAATATACTGTACAGGAAGCAGGGTTTAAACTCTGACTGTAGTGCCAATTGTAAATTAATAAATAGACTGTTATCGTTTCAACAATAACAGACGATTCTACAGGGGATACGCCACATAATATAAGGTTAATAATAAATGGATAAGGTTAATAATAAACATGACGTCATTTAACAAAGACGAATGTACAATTCTTTCTGCAAGGTTATGTTTCAGCACGTTGTATAATTGAAATAAAATATTATTGAAAATATTGAATTTCGAAGATTAATAAGTGATACTAAGAGGCATTTCAGAATAGGAAACCTCTCTTTCTCTCTCTCTCTCTCTCTCTCTCTCTCTATCTATCTAGATAGATAGATAGATAGATAGATAGATAGATAGATAGATAGATAGATAGATAGATAGATAGATTATTTTGATTAAATCTATTTATCTATTGTAATCCTACACAATGTGGAAAGGGGGTGAATACTTATGCAAGCCACTGTATACGCTTCACATAGAGCACACACACCAATTTATTTATTAGGTCTGCATATAAAATTATTGTTGTTTACTATGCCACAGTTAATTTTTCTTATAGTGTCTTTTTTTTGTTGCATTTTGCCCTTCATTATTATTTATTATTTGCACTTAAAATTATGTGTTTTTTAAGTTGTGCCACTTTTTAACCTGAGCGAACTGTAATGCTTGAAAATCGAGTATACTTTTACATATAAGTCTTTGACACTCACTCAGAATTTTTCTCTCTGCTCTCTGATCTTCAGTTAAATACAGGAGGAATTATTTTCATCACAGGTTTATACAGTACATCATAAATTTCACATAATAATCCTGGGATAATAACTAAAAACAAGGCTGCGTTATTAAAGATGCCATTCCGAAATATCTTTAAACTGAGTACTGAGTTCCATATTGAATTTTGCCAGTGTAGTTTTGCGTAACACTTTATTAGAGTCCAGTCTCACAAACACGTGCTCGTGGAAGTGGATGGACTAGTGAAACTCTAGCGATAAATAGGAAAGTTGTGTACTGTTTACGGAAGAAAATTTCATTTCGGCGTCGCCGTTGCAGGAATTAAAACTATGCAGCAAGCAGCACTAATGTTGTGACATGAACTAGACTCTGCACTGGATGTCATCTCTACCTGTTATGCTCTTTTCTGTGCTGCACAGGGAATTACAGTGCAAATTGAGCCTGGCAGTATTCCGTATTTTCAATTGAGCTGACTTATCTCGGGTGGGAAAATCAGATGAGGGGAAGAAAAAAAAAATACTGCAATATGTACAGCTGCTATTAGCATTCAAACATGAAATGAGGTGGAAATTGCATTGTACTATATAATAGAGGTAATGAGTGTGAGAGATGAAAATGGGAAAAGAAGGTATGAACATCACACTGTATTATTTTTGTCACACTGTATTTTTTTTTTTTACCCAAGGAATATGCACAAGGTCGAAACAACCCTGTTGTCTGAATGAGTAAACATCTTTTCTTTTCCTTTTTAAAAGCATAACAGCACAATGCACTTACATGCTGAACCCATTTGTTATGTTTTACGATTTTTGTCTTGTATCATATGAGTCATCTTGACTGCTCACTGCTCTCTAAAGCTCAGGTCAGTCACAATGGAAGTCCTCGCTAAACAGTCAGGGTCGATGTGCTGTGTTCAGGCACCTCTCAGTCTGCAAGAAGGACAGCAGAAGATTTTAAGAACATAACTGTTGTTTTAATGAGTGCCCGAGGCTGAGATGGGCCCATCCTGCTGTTTGTTTGCATGGCTGTGTGCAGATAACTGAATCAGAGACTGGGAGAGGAAGAGAGCTTTGAGGGTTTGGAGTTTTTGTGGTGCAAGTTATCGATTCTATATAGAGAAAAAAAGAAAAGAAAAACGAGGAACTGAAGGCTTTTAAAAGCTATGATGATGGTTAATAATATCCAAAGTGATATGAAACCATCCCCCAATGGATCAAATAGTCATACAAAAAAAAGGCAGGAATAACAATATAGTGTGTAAGAATTCAGGCCTCCCTTATCACTTTAAAGCCATTCTTTCTTGTTGTATTATAACATGTTAAACACAGTATGTCCTTACACTTGCCTAATATACCTCACCACTTGACAGGTGCCACTGTAATGAAATAATCATTTTATTCATGTATCACATGTCAGTGGTTTTAATCTTATGGCTGATCAGTGTATATACACTATGTTGCCAAAAGTTTTGGGACACATCATTGAATTCAGGTATTGTTTTTCAGGGGTTGGGCTTGGCCCACTTAGTTCCAGTGAAAGGAACTCTTAATGCCTTAGCATACCAAGACATTTTGGACAATTTCATGCTCCCAACATTGTGGGATTGGCCCCTAACCTCAACCCGATAGAACACCTTTGGGATGAATTAGAGCAGAGACTGCGAGCCAGGTCAAAACTGGGATGTGTGCATTCACATGCACATGAATTTAATATGGAGTTGGTCCGCATTTTGCAGCTATAACAGCTTCACCTCTTCTGGGAAGGCTTTCCACAAGGTTTAGGAGAGTGTTTATGGGAATTTTTGACCATTCCTCTAGAAGCGCACTTATGAGGTCAGGCAATGATGTTGAGAACGAGAAGGTCTGGCTCGCAGTCTCCTCTCTAATTCATCCCAAAGGTGTTCTATCGGGTTGAGGTCAGGACTCCACACCAAACTCGCTCATCCATGCCTTTATAGACCTTGCTTTGTGCATTGGGGTGTGGTCATGTTGGAACAGGAAGGGGTCATCCTCAAACTGTTCCCACAAAGTTGGGAGCATGAAATTGTCCAAAACGTCTTGGTAAGCTGAAGCATTAAGAGTTCCTTTCACTGGAACTAAGGGGCCGAGCCCAACCCCTGAAAATCAACACCTGAATTCAATGATTTGGAGAGGGGTGTTCCAAAACTTTAGGCAATAGGAAATAAGATGGTCCGTTACTTTTTCAGTAAATGTGTGGAGAAATAAGAAAACCGTGTAAACAGGGAAAGTTAGTGGATGTAGTTTTTTTTTTTTTCCTTCAGGCTTTTTCTTGTGTAAAATTCAACGAAATGGCGTTAGAATTCCTACAATGTTTGTGTTTTCCCTTTCTGGACTTCAGCAGCACTAACACACACACACACACACACACACACACACAGGGCGGGACTTGGAGCGGAAAGAGCCCCGGGAGTCGACACCGTTATAGCCGAACATCTTGAAAACAGCAGAACTTTTCCACAAGCAGCCGCGTTTCCTTTCTAGAGAAACACAATTATCCGCAGCTTCGATCTAGTTTGTGATAAAAAAAATATATATATATATAATAATGGCTTCGTCTCCTCAGAAGTCTCCGTCCTCTCCGAAATCTCCAAGTCCCAGATCACCGCCCTCCAGGAAAAAGGACGACTCCTTCCTCGGAAAACTCGGAGGAACTTTGGCCAGAAGAAAAAAGGCAAAAGAAGGTGTGAGCCGCGGATTTCACATTCACAGGCCTTTATTCCTCTCCATACGAGAAGAATCCTGAATTAGTTTTTATTAAAGGGGTTTTTATTTTATTCTAACTTTTAATATTCCATTAACCTAATCACAGGGATAACCGTTATTTCATTAAGTGTTTATTTATCTCAGTCCCTGTCAAACTATACAAATACTGATCAATTTCTGTACCTGAATTTCATGTATTCATGAAGTGTGTGTGATCTGACAATATCAGTGCTATTGATAAATAGAATAAAATAGAATTGAATCAAAAGAGAAACCAAAAGAGGAATAAAAACACAGGAAAATGCTGTTATGGCTTCGAAGTAGATCCGGAAATCTTTATTCCTCTTATACCGCACCCATTTTCCCCAAATACATCTTTTCCTTATTGCTGAATATCATTTGTATTTACCTTCAATGTTATGGAACATTCACATGAGTAACTGTTATAAACAGCCATTTTGTTGCATTTTTTTTAATCCTTCTTCAAGTAAAAAAGCAAACGAACAAACACACACATATCGTGACGCTTCCGGGAAAGTGTAAATTTTGTCCCAAAGACTTGTCGATTACTATAAAGAAATGCTCAACAAAATCTCGAACGATAATTTGTGATTAGGTTTGTGTATGTCATTATTATCGAAATGAATGGATGAATTTATTCACGTAAAAGTCAGAGCTGTCGTTACTGATACCTGATCGAGGAGAATTCAACAGCTCAAGATGCTGCATGATGATGTTATGATAAAGAAAGATGGAATGAGTATTTAATACTGTTTTAATTTGTACATTTTGTGCAAGCTATTTGGAATTTTCCTAGATACGTAAACCACGATAAAAAGGTCTTATAATTCAGTGTTACTCATGGCCCAATAATGTAATAGCAGCACATGACTGGTTATAGTCATAGTCATCATAGCAAATCCTAGCCTCACACTGGTTTCTCAGAACTTCACTCTCCGTCTCTCTGTGTAAGACGCACCCTTGTGAGTGTTTTCAGAAAGCCTGGCCTGAACCTTATATGGGAACGTGCTGACTGTCGACCATCACACTCACGTCCTGCATTACAGCTGAATGAAATGTTTCTGTAGGCTGTGTTTTAACTTGAAAGCCTGATTGCGACCACGCTGACCACATGATACGTAAGGAAATAAGTAGTGCTGAAAGGGTCTATTTGTAATTAGCTGTCTGTATCTTTCTTCTACTAAATAAATAAATATTAAGTGCTTTTTCTAAGTAAGCCATTCCAGCTCTTCAGCTCTCTGCCCACACCTGAGCCCTAACCACTCAAACCTGGGTCAGAGAGGTGAACACAAATTACTTGCATTTATTTGATTCCATTGAGAGCCTCTTTGAGTCTGTACGGCAGAAGTATATTTAGTTATGAGTGCCGAGACATGTAGCACAGAATAAGTGATAGGGAGAGAGACATGATAGAGAAGCAAGCCAGCTGTTTTAGATAGAAATGGAGAAAAGACTCGGTTTGCCTTATTGAGATTTTCTCCTGAATAAAATGGGACCTGAGCCAAATAGACACCTGGATCTGGAGTGATTGGCGCTGAACTAATATTACCTGACTAATATCACCTGGAAGCCCCGCCCCCTACCCAGCCGTCTCACATGCCCTATCGGGACTTGTTGGGCATCCTCGCTTTCTGACAATTTAAAGGAAGAATGCCTTCAATGATATTATATAAGATCTATCAGCTGTATGATTTACTCAGCAAACAGTAAATAAGTATATATATTTAACAGCAGATAACTATATTTATTAGAGAGGGCGCTATAATCTTTTGGCAAAAAGTGGTCAAAAATGATACTTTTTACTAGAAAAAGTAAAACCTAAAAACAAAAAAATTACCTAAGCCAATGATGAACTTTACACAGCGAGACGTGTTCAGACAATTTGAATGAAATGTCGATGTGGGTCATATCAGAAATGTACGTTTTTTTTATTATTTTCAACTAAGCATTACTGCAGAATCACTGCAGGAGCTTTTTCATGATATCTTTGCATGATAGTTTTTTTGTAATTCTACCACTGCCATCAAGCAGTCCCAGACTTCACAGCTGAAATGGTGGAAATGCTCAATTTCCCGAAGAAATTCTGGATGATAAAATATTTCATCCTAATTTTTTTAAAACGGCAAATTGCCACGTAAAAATCAGTATCTCACAAGCCTATTTTCCTCCATACAGGAAGGCCATGTTATTTTACCATGTTTTGCCTTTTTGCCAGCATGCAGCTGAGCACTGGTTCAGACCGCTGACGTAATGGGAGAAGCAAATAAAAACAGGATGTTGATGTGTCGAGGGATCTTGATTCCTGGTGGAGTTTCTCGTAGGCTTGTAACTGTACAGAAACATGGCTGCGGTGATTGGACAAACAATCCAATGACATCCGCTGCCTCAGATCTCTGATACACTGTTCATGTGCTGGTTTACAGGTCAAGCGTACAGGCAGTGTTACAGAGAAATCATGGTTGTCTCTGTTTGTTTTATCAGTGTGGTTTTCTGCAAATATGATACACATATATTCATTTTTTTAAGCCTTGTTGGAAGCAGATGAGTTCAAAATAGTGTCTACTGCGCTAATACACACTAGTTCTCACTGTAGTATGCAGTAGTGTGTAGTATGTGAGAATTATCATTCGGTAGCCTAGACGGTCGAATTCTCTTTAATTATTATTATTATAGTCATTAAAGACAAACCTAATGCAATCAGGTGCTAGTATTAAGCTGTTACAGCTAGTAAGAAAAAAACTGAGGAAAATATAAATAGAAATCAGTCAATTATTTCTAAAAATATATATTTATGTATTCACAAAAAATTTAAACACATGAACTAAAATTCCTTGAACAGAAATTAAACACTAAATGTTTACGTATTTTTTCTTTCTGTTAGGGCATGTAGGGCATGGAGTAGGGCATGGAAATGATTGCTCCCTCACTACATTCATTTGTTCATGTGATATTTTTAGTTTGTGTAGAAATTGGGAATTTAATATTCAGTTCAGAATAATTTGTTTCCTTCACACTCCCACCAATGGGTGTTTGGGACATTTTGTTTAGGGTTCTCATGTCAAGCAATTGAATTTCTGTCTAAGAAGGGCTTTAAGAGTTTGTAGTTTTTAAGAAATATTTCCAGCCTGCTAGTAGCAATATATTCATACAAGACGGTTAGATTTTTTCACACAAATTAAATGTTGATGTCAAAAGGAAATGTTGATGTCAAAACCGTTTCTGCTCTCTGAGATGCCTCAAGTGCTTGTTCATAAGAATTTAACATTTAGAGGGGTTACCTTTAAACACTAACAGGTTATCCAACAGAGGGAAAAACACTGAAAGACAACAGAGTCCTGACTCATTTTAGATCAGACTCATGGCCAGAAAATCATTCATTTGTTTATACTGAATAGAACACCAGTGTACTGGTAGAAAGAGTTAAAAATCTCTGACGTTGCTTCTCCCGTTTTCTGCTGTAGACTCACTATGCATCAGGTGCATGCTTCATATCATACAGTATGTGTTTATTGGTCAGAATAATGAGGAATTATAATGCCCTGTTTTATGCTATAGTTGTTCATTTAGAAACAAACCAATGTTTCGTGCAGGCCGAATCGCATCCAGTAACTCTCAAGTGATCATTGGAAAACCATGATATACAGTGAGATTAGAAAGGATGCAGGGTTTACTATACTTTATGTAGTTTAGATATATAGTGTAGTAAATGCCTTGCTGTTCTGAGAAACTGACCAGTTAGAAATTTGTGCTTCTGCTCACCGATATGGGTTTAAAACGTTTCTCAAAATATGTGTAATGGACAGAATTCACAATGACAGAATTTTAGCATAACGTTAACAGACATGGATATTATGAAGTCTCGAGTCTCCATCATTGACCGTTAGACTTTACAGAAAAATTCATCATATTCACAAATAGATAGATAGATAGATAGATAGATAGATAGATAGATAGATAGATAGATAGATAGATAGATAGACAGACAGACAGACAGACAGACAGACAGACAGATACTTTATTTATCCCAAATGGGAAATTTATATGCACAATTATAGAAAGAAAAATATAATAATCACACTCTCAGGTGACAAGCAGATGAGCTTCCTCTCAAGGTTTCTTCCTCATATAGTCTCAGGGAGTTTTTCCTCATCACCATCACCTCTGGCTTGCTCATTAGAGTTAAATCTCAATTTAATTTAAAATCCTCATTCTGAATTTATATATTTCTGTAAACGTACATTATTAAAAGCTCAATGCAGATAATATTGAATTGAATTGAATATTAAAGTGATACCTAAGACATTTTTTCAAAAATATTTCCACCCAATTGTTTTTGAGATATTTCACTAAAATTTGTATGGTCTTGTCATTTTTTCCCCCCATATCCCATATATATGTCATTTTTTTTTAGCCCAATTTTAGAATTCCATATTCATATGTGGATCAAATTGCACTGTTTACAGTTAGCTCACATGCAGCGTTCAGGAGGCTTGACACATCAATTTGAATGAGAAAAAAAAAGCCTTAAAGTGCTTCTGCTTTGTGTTTGGTTGCCTGTGATACCGATTATGGAAAGATGTGCATCGATCGCGAGGCTGAATCGTAGCTCTTTTGTTAACCCAGACGTGTTCAGGCCTGAATGCATAGCATTAGATGTGGCACTCTGAGCAGCCTCCCTCTGCTAAAACCAATACCACATCACTGACCACTAATGATGAGAGGCACAGCCTGGTACAGAGCACACTGCTGCAAGATGGTGTGTCTGCTAGTCTCTATTAGCTGCCCTTATTAGAATGAAACATTGCAGAAACAGCATGATGTAACCATCTGTTGAAAGCTGATGAAAGCAAAATCCCAAAATGGTCAATGAAAACCCAAAGCTGCTTGTGGTTTAATGTAATGTTGGGTGGTGTAATAATATTAGGAGTGTAGCTGATCCCAGAGGACAGCGTCTTATCATTTATTGATGCTCTTTACAGTTTCGGAGCTCCAAGAAGAGGGCATGAACGCAATCAACCTGCCTCTGAGTCCCACTCCGTTTGAGCTGGATCCTGAGGACACCATGCTGGGTAACGTTTCACAGTGTCAGAGGGAAAAATCTCCATTTCTCTCATTATTCTCTTGCAATAATTCAGGTTTAATTATGCTAAATTGTTCCGTTTAAAATACTATAAAGGTAGTTTTCATCTGAAAGACTGCTTAAAAAGACAGAACGGGTTGCCAGATTGGTTCGAATGATTCCAAATGACTGAAAAGCATTATTTGTTGTTAGCATTGCATTATTTGTTTTTAAAGAGGAGAACGAAGTCCGCACGATGGTCGATCCCAATTCCAGAAATGACCCTAAACTCCAGGAGCTCATGAAGGTGGGTTGGCTTCGTTGTAGTAAATAAACTTTATCATAGTTCATTATACGTTCTTTGCTTAAAAACGTACTCGTGGCAAAATCCCTAGTTTTGATGTAACACCTAGAGTGGTTGATTTAATTTAAAGTTCATTTGTGTCCAGATGGACATCGATGATAATTGTTGGTCACAGTGTCGTATAACAGCTTATACCACAACACAATTAAATTCTCCATTCTGATTGGTCAGAAGGTTTTCATTCATTTTCTGTAAAAGCAGCCACTAGCATCTTTGCAGATTCAAAGCAAAATTATTTACTGGTGCTCATACCACAGTAGAAGGAGCCTAGTGACACCCCTGCTATCTGCCCTCTTCCACGTACATGAGCTCTAAATTCTCACACGATTGGCTAGCTTTTAGTCTGACCTACAGTTTTCCATCACAGGAACGTTTTCGGGAGACAGCTTTGCGTTTTCTGGTTGATTTGTAATCTGACAGTCATTTCCTGTCTTATGACCATGAAGAAAGAGAAGAAAGAAAGGCTGGTTATAACTGTTATAAACATAAACATTAACATAAACAGTCCACGATTGTTTATAAATAAACATTGCTGTGGTATAACAGGAATACAAAAACTTCAGATTTTATTCTTTACATCATGTGAATGATGTCATTAGTGAGAACTAACCATGTGGACTGAATGTCCGTGAAGCTAACATACACGCCTGACCTCTGACACAGGTTCTCATCGACTGGATCAACGACGTTTTAGTAGGAGAGCGAATCATCGTCAAAGACCTAGCCGAGGACCTTTACGATGGACAGGTTCTTCAAAAGCTCTTTGGTAAAAAAAAAAAACCCTCCTCTGGTGCAGCACTCAAGCCCCCCTGTTTTATTATCACCTCTCTCTGAGATGTGAAAGGAAGCCTGTTATTTTGTTATTGTTTGTTTAGAGAAGCTGGAAGGAGAGAAGCTTAATGTCGCTGAGGTCACGCAGTCCGAGATTGCCCAGAAGCAGAAGCTTCAGACTGTCCTGGAAAAGATCAATGACACACTCAAAGTGTCCTCCAGGAACATCAAATGGAACATTGACTGTAAATAGATTCATGTTTTGGATTAATGTCTACTCAGGGTTTTGGGTTTTTTTTTTTTTCACTGGTGAAAACCAATGTTGTGTGCTTCAACCAATTTTTTAAGCCTTTCAATTAAAATTATAACATTGCCATATTTACTGTTTCTCAGCGATACATGCCAAGAGCATAGTGGCCATACTTCACTTGTTGGTGGCTTTGTCTCAGCACTTCCGCGCTCCGATCCGACTCCCAGACCACGTGTCTATACAAGTAGTTGTGGTTCAGGTACTCATAGGCTTTTCTAATATATCCTGATAAACAGTGCAGCACGTTAAAGATGCTAACGAGAATCTATTTTCTTTTAATGTTCTTGTTATTTACTCACGCTTTGTCTTTTCCCAGAAACGTGAGGGCATCCTTCAGTCTCAGCAGGTCCTAGAGGAAATTACTGGCAACACCGAGTATGTCATTACTGTTATATTTTTTTTTCCTGTCAGTAAGCAGCCACAGCTGTGCGAGTGAAACTGGATCTGCTGATATCTTCCAAAAGGACAAATTAGATTCTCCAGGGGGGAAAAAAAAAACCATGGGATTGAGAAAAAGGGTGACAAACGGCTAAACGTAGCAATATATCCCCCGCAAATTAATATTTATTGCTAATTTTTTGGGAACGGTGAGAAATCAGCTTGTCTGATTGTTGGAACCTGAAAGTGTCTGCAGAGTTGAAAAGTGAGAAACACGCAGTGACATGCCAGGCCCTGGGGAAGGAGCAGGGGAGTGGTGTGGAGCTGGATCTCCTTGCTGATGAGCAGCTTTGTGGCGAGATGGGCCCGAGCACCAGCGCTCTGCTCCTGCCAGCTCTCCGCTGCTGCCGAGCTCTGATTAATAGCGCTCCAGTGGGCACAAATCAACTGCCCAGATAGGGGCAGGCTCAGGGCTTTTGGCTGCTGCCTGGCATGTGGGCAGCAGCTGCCGTGGCATGCCTCTGCCCGGGCAGATTTGAGCGTGAAGACGAGGCACTGGTAGGCAGATGTCCACCAGGCCAGAATCCTAAAAACTAGCTCTGTTTGATTGTGTTCTTCACTTGGTTAACATTGTTTTCTCCCTTTTTTTAAAAAAAATGATGTTCTGCCATATAATAATAAGCTCCTTACATTTCCCTGAACGTTTTCTTCTTAATCTGTCACGGTTTTAATCGTCTCATTTTATACTGAAATGTTTCTTCTGCTTTCTTTCAGGGCTTTATCTGGAAGACATGGTCTGTATCACATGATTAACACAAACATCTCACTGGGCTGTATTCAGAGTCGAATGCTTAAGTCTTAAAGTTAGATAAATATGTAAAAAGGGGGAAAGTATTCAGATTCGGCGTTCTGTGGAAGTCGATGTGTGTAGTTCATTTAACAATACAGGGCTTCCACCCCCATTTTACAGCATTTGGCAGACGTTTTTATCCAGAGCGACTTACATTTATCTCATTTATACCACTGAGCAGTTGAGGGTTATGGGTCTTGCTCAAGGGCCCAGCAGTGAAAGTGCTGGGATTTGAACTCCAATCGTCTTAAACATCTTAAAAAATAGCACTTGATCCAGCACATCCTATCATTCAGCATTAGGTTTTCATTTTTTAATTGTTTGTAACTTAATGCAGCTATGTGATACTTCATTATGGTCAGATGTGGCCTATTTTATCATATCACCATTTTAAGTGGTCAGAAATATTTTATGTCCTTAATATTGGCCTCTTATGGAATATCATACTTTTTTTGAGAACATTCATCACCCAAAATAAAAATTTCAGCCATTTCTGACATTTACATCAAACTGTCCAGATCTCTCTGGACCTGGACCTGGCCTTGGACACAGCTACATGCTCGAGTTATTGTTTACTGAGACGTTCCCCTTTTGTTTTACTCAAAAGTCCACTCCATGTGAACAGTTCTTGCTCAACTCTCTGAATTTAGCTACGTTTGAGGTCTGAATATTGATTTTCTGTATTAAGCCCTCACTACGCCTGAACTCTGAGTACAGCCCATAAATACCAACACAAACTAAGTGCAAACGTGTCTATTAACACTGCCAAAGAATAAAAATGAGTCTGTTGTTGCATTCACACACACACACACACAGAGCGTGATGCCTTCGACACCTTGTTCGATCACGCACCAGACAAGCTGAACGTGGTTAAAAAAGTACGT
This sequence comes from Hemibagrus wyckioides, assembly GCF_019097595.1. NCBI lineage: Eukaryota > Metazoa > Chordata > Actinopteri > Siluriformes > Bagridae > Hemibagrus > Hemibagrus wyckioides. The sequence goes on from NC_080719.1 coordinate 6,772,116, forward strand.
GCATTTAATTCGTTCGATTTCATTAACAGATGTCGTATCTGTGGGCTGTTTTGAACCATCTGCCCTCTCTTGCAGACTCTCTTGACTTTTGTGAACAAGCACTTGAACAAGTTGAATCTGGAGGTGTCTGAACTCGACACACAGGTAACAGCTGAACGTCTAGCATCCAGTGTCAGAGAATAGGCTATATAATGATATCTATTGATACACATTCATCCGTTTCTCTCCAATCGTTAGTTTGCTGATGGTGTGTACTTGGTATTGCTGATGGGGCTCCTGGAAGGATATTTTGTTCCTCTGTACAACTTCTTCCTCACTCCAGACAATTTTGACCATAAGGTACTGATATTAATTCTGTTTATTGCACCAATCTGTCTGATCATGCAGCAGTGTGCCTAAAGTGTAAACGTCTGTATTCCCATTTACAAGTATTTTCCCTTATGTTTGGATTGTTTTAAATTCTGCTTTTTGTACATAAATTGTGTATAAAACATGTGAAAACCATGGGGGCCTTTTCAATCAACAGCTTGCAGTAAAGCGCTTTATAGGTTAAACTAGCTGTATGTTCCAGAAGGATATAAACCTTCACTAGTTTTTTTTAAATTCTTTTTTATCACTTATTAAATACTAATTCAGTTTTGGCTGCAATAGAAAAGCATTCATTGTATCAACGGGAGATCACCAGTTTGAATCCTTGCGCAAGAGAACGTACTGTAATTGGTGCTTGGCACTACCTTCTGAGTATCAGGGATGGAGTTCATCTCTTCCCTAGTTAATCACAGTTTTATTAAGCAGACATGTATCTCTGGTAGCAGTAGGTCATGTATGCAGAATGTAGGCGGGTAGTATTTTCCTCTGAGTGTTTTTTAGCTGTCCTGTAATGCACCATTAACAGCAGGTAAAAAATTTTCCTCCCAAGTTTTTAGGCTGATGTTATCCTAAGTCTCTGACCTATTGAACCAGTGTTGATGTATTCATTGATAGAGACTTCAAAGCACTTTTGCACGTCATGCTGGATAAGGGCGTCTGCCAAATGCCAGAAATGTAAATGTAAATGAAGAATGAAAAAATGATGCCGTAGCTGGCTTCACTACCCCTGGTTTGTAGAGGTCATGTGCAAGAGGAAAGCTGGCTAGTGGATGAGTTAAAATAAACAGCCGTCAGCCTCATTCTTTGGACGATGTCCGAGTTAGTCATATAGACCATGTGAAAGACAGAAAGTGGTGAAAGACTGGAAGTAGGGAAGTGTTGGCTCAACCAATTAAGGCTCTGGGTCACTGAATAGAAGATCGGGGTTCAAGCTCCATCATTGCAAAGCTGCCGCTGCCGCTGTTGGGCCCTTGAGCATTCCCTGGGATATGCAAAGAAAGAATTTCACTGTGCAGTAATGTATAGGAAAGGCTACTACTACTTAGGAAGTGAAAAATCATGTAAAAGGGCCAGAGACAGGGAGATTCCTTAAACAGAAACTAAAAGACTAGAGAAGAAAAAATTCCCACAAAGGCAGCCCAAACTTTTTTGTGGATGTTTTATCAATGAATGCACTTATTTAATAATTTATCTGCCAATTTCAGGCATTAGTCTGAAGACTAAAGAAAGAAAATTTTCTATGAAATAGGATTCCACATGTTTTTATTTGAATGTAATATGGAATTTAATTGCATATATAGTATTTTTTTTTTTTCAAAAAATAATAAACATCATATTAATCATATACAGTATGTATATATGTATCTATCTGTCCATTGAAAAAAAAAAAAAAAATATATATATATATATATATATATATATATATATATATATATATATATATATATATATATATATATATATATACATTTTTAACCAGAACATTTTATTTAATATAATAATTATTTTTTTTCATTTTTGCAGTTAAGAAAAATTGCTTTAAAAACGCATCCTTATATAAAATTTAAAAAATTTATTTACTCTTTATTCATAAGAAAGTAAAAATAGTTGTAGTAATTAATTTACTAGTGAACTAAAACCTTTGAACCTTACTGTATTTGGCGATTTTTTTCACCTTATTGCTTTTTTGTTGCCGGTAAAATGCAGCACTTTGATCCGGACTGAATGAATGTAGACTCGGAGACTTTCTGTGATTCAGAATGTGCAGTCTATCAGTTAAAATGAACCATATTCAATAGTGTATGTATGAATCCAAGGACACACTTCCTCTGGAATAAGCTGATGACTAGATGTACTTCGAATATGGTCGATGCCACAAATCATTTATGCTCTTAACTTCTAATAAGATAGTGAAGGTTTGTAATTCTGTATTGTAGGTGCACAACGTTTCGTTTTCCTTCGAGCTGATGCAAGATGGCGGTTTGGAGAAGCCGAAACCGAGGCCCGAGGGTTGGTGTCAACGATTTCTTACCACTATTTATATTAGTCATCAAGCAAATACTGTGACTGGTTTTAAAAGCCAGAACATGCTGTAAAATGTTAAGCTGAGTTGCCACAGTTTATGGTAGTAATAATTATTACCATGTGTATCGTTTCACTGTTATGATACTTGAACATGCCTCCACTCTAATGACTGGGAAGCTAATCACTGTGCGGGCTGCAGTTATTTGGATCTCACCAATAAGCAGTTGTAGGCAAAGATGACTTGATCCAGGATATTAAGACACTAAGGCTCTGATTTACTAAAGATTTATATGATAAAAACATTGATATTGTGTGAAATAATACGTCTGAAGGGCAGATATTCAATTTGTCTCTGCCTGCATCCACCAACTGATTATTTTATTAAAGTTTCTTCGTCACAAAGTATTTATAATATTTATCTTGTTATTATTACTGTAGTTGGTGGTGAAGTTGGTTGAATATAAGATTTAGGCACAACAAGGCCACATAATGATGTGCAGAGCAGTATTCACTGCAAATTCTGCCATCATTCAACAATTAATCCATTTCACCTTGTTTCCTGGACACTGTATGGCCTACACAAGCAAGCTTATGAAGCATGGGACTATTGTCCGAGCTACAGGTGGGCTGTCCTCCAAAACCAGAAGCAAATATCTCATTTCTGATATTATTAGCATTCTTTGATATTGTAGTGTTTGCTAGCCTTGGGTTGGTTGATCTGTAAATTCCAGGAGGATATAAATCTTCACAAGTATGAAGGCTTTTGTTTTATCACTTATTAAAAACTAATGCAGCTCTTGAGTGGCACAATAGAAAAGCATTCATCGTATCACCAGGAGGTCGCAAGATCCTCATGAAGCCACAACTATTCAGAGCCAGGAGTGCAAGAGGAGCATAACTGGAGCTTGATGATGCTTTCAGATGGTCATTTCTAGACTCGAACCCTTCTCTCTGTAGTGGTAGAAACATTGCATTGGTTTTGTAGACATCATTTACCATATAATTTCATTGAGTTCATCTTTCTCTCTGTTTTTAAGTCACTTGCTAAGTAGCTACATAACCAGCTGCATAAGCAATAGAACACTGAGTGGTCACGTAAAGCATTTTCACATCCTGTTTACCTTGTGCGCTCTCTTGCGAGTTGAGCGATTCCCAACACCACTCATTTTTTTCCGCCAGCTGATCCTTCCTCTGTGTTTTCTCTTCTCAACTGGTTCACATTCTTGTAGGTTCTGCTAACTGGCTATCGGAGCATGTGCTGCTAAGCATCAGTTGGTAGGGAGTTGGTACTCCCACTGCATACCACACTCTGGTAACTGGTAAAAGCTCATTCACAGCTTTTTGTCTGGATATGGATATGTCCTCCATACAAATGTGGCCTGGAATTCCCCCAGAAGTCCACATTGTACCAAGTAGGCCGCCACTGCTAACCATGCTACAGGACTCTTCTACAAACAATGTCTTAATCTCTTGGAAAACCAATAGGGGTATTTACTGCCTGCCTTTAGAATTGACCATCGTAAGGAAGCAGTGTCTGATTCAGACATCCATTCAGACATTCAGACAACTCCTGTGTTGAGAACGTAATGATGTCAGTGCAGACACAACATGCTTGGCTGGAGGTTTTGAATCTTGGCTTGAAGCTGAATCTGGCCCAAACGCCTCGGTCTAAACAGGCTGTTGGTTGTAAACGCCCAGGCCCTGTGACAACTGATAAGCGTCGAAGCCCAGAAAGCATTGTGAGTTGCTCTCTAGACAAATGAGTAACATGGCAGCAGACACGGTTCTGGTGAAATCAATGATCCAGCAGCTGAGACCATGTAACTCAGAGGCTTGCATTCTTCAACATAACCTTTTTATAAGTCATTGGCCAGTCATCCTTCTCTTGTGTGGATGCTATGTCTACAGCTGTATCTGGGAGGTTCCTTCAGGCTAATGATGACTTAAGATAAGGTCAACATGAGGTAAGTCATCAGTTTCGACTCCTTCAGTCCTTTCAGCATCTAGGAAAGGATTCTACGTCCCTCTTTGCCAGCTTGCATGCACCTATGGCAGGCTGAAAAGTAACTGTAGTTGCCATCCTGAAGATCACCTTTGCCTGTTGGATGTTTCACCTCAACCCACAACATCAAATGGACTCCTCTGAACTGCACCTGTGACCACATGACTCACCATGCCACTGTGCTTACTCTATAGAGATTCAGCAACTAGGCCAAAAAAGTCCTACTCCTGGCCTCAAGGGCAGTGGTAGCTCAAGCAGTTAAGGCTCCGGCTTGTTGACCAGATGATTTGGGTTCCAGCTATAGCACTGCCAAGATGCCACTGTTGGACCCTTGAGCAAGGCCTTAACCCTCACTGCTCCATTGGTGCTGTTCCATGGTTCTGACCACAAATTTGGGATATGTGAAGAAAGAATTTTACTGTCTATGTGACAAATAAAGGCTTCTATCTATCAGGATCGTGGTTTCTTTTGCTGCTTTCATTCATTGCAAGAATATCCTGGCAGCTTCCTTCACAAGCAGATCTGTGGGTTTGGCCCCTCTGACCCAATTGCTGAGGAATGAGGACTGAGATATAGCAATCCAGGAAACACTTCTGAAGACAAGAGCCCCTAGCATGTAGGTCTGTATAAGTGGAAATTTTTCTGCATATTGTGTTCACTTTTTCAGCAAGACCATGCACTTTTTCCATTACTTACAAACCATCAACCCTGAAGGTGTATGTGGAAGAGATTGCAGCACACCACAACTCCACGGATGCAATCTCTCTCTCTCTCTCCCTCTCTCTCTCTCTCTCTCTCTCTCTCTCCAGCTCTATAACGAACATTAAAACAGGGGTGAGGTGCCACCATCAGCCATGGTCTTCTAGAAACTTCCCAAAGCACTTCCATTTTTGTGTTGGTGTCTCTTAAAGCCTCTGTGAAATTGACCTCAGACCAGTGTTTTTAAGTGCTAAGACACTCCACTGGGTGCCACTCTACAAGAAGCATCTCCTCTTAAATAGAAATATATATATTCTTGTCAAATAGAATATTAGTAACATACAGTATGTAAGTGTGGTTTTATAAACTCACCAGAATTCCTCACTAGAAGCTGCAATGGTATCACCAAGAATATTGTAGGTCTTGCTGATGATGATTATTATTCAAGCATTATTCCCAACCTCTGATTCCAGAAATCCATACATACATATTAAGTTTACAATTTAAGTACCTTGTCTGAGATCCTAATCCACCACAGTTATCAAGAACATTTTAAAAGATCTTGTTTAAATATGGCTTTCATGCCCTGTTTTGTGAACACGTCCCCTTGCTCTGTTTGCTCTGTATATCTGCTGGCTTCTTTTTTTAGGAGCTTAGTAAATCAGAGCCGAGGTGTTATATTTATATGTACTCAGTGAGCAATTGCTTTTATTCAAAACTGCTTCCATGTGAGGCAATTTAGAGTTGAGGGTCAAACAATGGCTCTCTTTTCATCGATTGAACTCGCAGCATTCCACTGAAGCATAACCTTAACCTATCTACATCTTTCATGTCTTTACAGACATTGTCAACTGCGACCTAAAGTCCACATTACGTGTTCTCTACAACCTCTTTACCAAGTACAGGAATGTGGAATGAATTCCTGAAGCGCAACGCTTACGTCAGAAACGACATCCTTATCAGTATTAGACACGTTTTTTTAACTTGTGGATTCTTATTTACAATATACAGCATTATTTGTGTATTCAGTCTGCTCTGTATTTATCCAACATGCTATGAAATCTTAATGCTATAATTTTAGTTTACACATTAATGAAGGATTGAGTGATATATATATATATATACAAGTTTCTTTTGGGTTTTTAATCTAAAGTCATTATCTGAGTTGGTGCAAATCATGACTTCTAGTCAGGTTCACCATCCAGTACACCCAAGCTCAGGGGATAAAGCTGGGCTTATGATGTTTTCGATCAATTAAGTTGTATTCAGTCCATCCAGGATTTCACGGGAGTTTTTGTTATTGATAAAAATGTTTGATTTTGCTGTCGCTTTTTTTTCTTCTAAATTTGTGAGAGATTTTTGTTGTTGGTTTGTTGCTTTTTTTTTTTTTAGAAATTACTTGAATTGGTGAAATTGCATGCAAGCGTGGGATTCCTACTAATGAAGACGTTTACGTTATAATTTTCTATGATCGACGCATGTGAATTGAAGAAGGTTTTGGGCTGAATGGCCGTTTTGATGCCGTCACACGACACGTCCTCCAAATATCACAGAGTTTACTTGGTTTTGCGTTAATTTCTATGCTAAAAACAAAAGACATAATCCAGGAGGGAACGTCTATTCCACATTGCCGTGTCCTCATTCTGGAACCGGGCCCTGGAAAACTTCCCCAGTTTTCCCTCAGTGTGGTAGATTTTTATCACTGATGGAAAACGAGGAAATAAATAACAGCAAGGTCTTTTACTTTTTAATTTTAAATTGTCACATGAAGTTTGGGATAGAAGAATCTGTCTTGCTTTCTATTAAGTGAACAGACCAAATTATCAAGTTCAGGCAATTCATTGTGCTGGTGAATAGGCTTCAATGTTTTTATTTTCTGCTTGTATGAAACTTCTATAGATCTGAAGCAAACAGACATGAAATTGCCTTCTCCACCCCCAAGGCAATCATAGAATTCAAACCATAAGCAGGCGATTGCTACTAGTTTGTAAGAATGCAATGTGGCTATTCTGGAAAAAAAAAAAAAGGATTCCTTCGTGCAGTTTAACGTGAAGGTCGGAGCGATCATTTGTTTCACTGTTGAGGTTTGAATGCGGTGTATGGGGCCTGACTGGCTGAGAGGAAAAGCGAATTCCTGTCCTTGTGCTCTCCTCATTCACCACTGACCATTTTGTGTGACTGTCCTGTGTGTACTTTTGAACGAATGGAAGAGGAATAAATTGATCTCGATCGCTCAGACACACTTAATAACTTTCAGACCAAAGGCTGCGTTTTATTTAACCCCTCGAACAAAAAGCTCGCTTAAGGCAGAGGCAGTGTTTCATTTTAATGGCTCAGACCGGCGGTCTTTGTGCTACCATAAAGTTGCATGATGTAATCTTGCTTTCGGTACTGAAACAGTGGGGAAGGGAAGCTCTCCCTGAAAAGCAGAGGTCACATTTTCTCCTGCGTGCAGCACTGCACAATTGGACTCAACAAGGTTATAATGGAGGTCAAGGGATAATAGAAAATGTGGATCTTTTAGGGTGCGCTTCTCTTTGTGCGATTCACTCTGAGACCTCCGTGTTTCGTCGGCTGTGTATTTTTAATGGGCAGATTTTTTTGTTTTGTTTGGCATCTTCAGGCACCTAACAAGTTGAATAATTTAATTAAGCCGACTTGTGCGTTTGTGAGAGAGACCTGTGACTGAGTCACACTTTCACGCAGGTTTTGTGGCAGTAAAATGCTGGCCCGATGAATTGTACGCTCCGGTGCCAGGCTGCAAGCTCTCTTTTTTTTTTCCACGCTTCCAAATTGCACACTTTTTATCCCAAAATACACTGTCAAAAGAAGCATTTTTGGAAAAAAGTACACACCGCCTGTCATATTCTTTGGGCCCCATTAAGAGCCAGCTGTGTTAAATGTGAATTTCACTGTTAGTGCCGTCTCCGACAATGGCCTTTTCGATAAAAACCTTTGTTCTGCTACATTTTCTGACCCATTATATGACTGGAGCTGGGGGGAGATTAAGAGACGAGGGCATCTTCATCACTGAGCTGCCTCTGAGAGCCTAAATAACAGCGAAGACCACCTGTGTAATTGTCCAGCGCTAGGGCGTCCTGAATAGCCATTAGCTTCCCTGCTGCAATTACCTTTCCTCCGGTCCCCTTCATGACACCAAGCGTAGCCGAGAGCTCTAGAGAACCTCAACCCCTGTTTACTCCCAAACACAATGGCTGAAACAGAGTGTCTTATCCAGGCTGATATTGATTTGTGCTTAAGATTCGTGTCATTACGAGTAATTGATTCCTCCATTGCGCCCTCTTAACATGCCTCGGGAGTGCGTTTACACCTGCACGGATTGCTGATATTTGCCGATATATATAAGTTCTGATATTTTCTATAAAATTGCAAGAAAGAAAAAGTGTCAAAAACATTCAAATGAATGTTGTCATTGTTACTTTGGGAAATGGCTAACTATGGGAGCTATAAACTATATCATGGGAGCTATCAAAATGTTTTTAAGCAGTTAAACCTATTTGTAACCTGCTCTCAATTTCATTTAAAGATGCAGTTTGTAATTTTTTTTTAACATTTTCCTAGACCTAGAATAATTGCTGATCCACAATATTATCATGCAATGGATATGGCTAAGTATTTTTAGACAACTTTTTAATTTTTTTCTGACCCTGAAATTAGCTCCACCCCCAGATTTGCTCAGCCGCCCCTTTTCCTTAAAAGGTAAAACTTACAAACTGCTCCTTTAATGGAAATGTTATTTAAAATGTTTATCTCAGTATAAGATAGCTTTGGGAATTATTGAATAACATGTAATAAAATATGCATATCTGTATTCAAAATAAAACTTTGAAGATTTCATTCCTGTATGTGTTGCAGATCCTTCGTTTTCCTGATGTAAAGTTTTTCAGATATTAAAATCTTTTATACCACAGCATTTTTAAATAAACAAATCTGATTGCTCAGAAGGTGTTTTAATGTGCCAGTTTTTAGAATTTATTGTTTGTTGAATTAGAGCACATTAACAGATCCTTAATATTAATAAGCAGCTTTAATAGCAGGATGTCTAATAAAAATAATAAATGTAAAATACGTTTAAAATACAAAAAACGTTTGCGGACATTTAAGTCCAACTCGAGTGTCCTGCACAGAGCCCTGACTCTGACTCAAACCCTGAACCACTAAACACCTGAAACACTGACTGCAACCCAGACCTCTGATCTAATAAATGCTCCTGTAGCAGAGCGAACACAAATCCCCACAGCCACCCTACAACATCTAGTGGAAACCCTTCTCAGAAGAGTGGAGTATATTATGACAGCAAAGAGAGGACTAAATCTAGAACTGAGTGTTCAGTGAGAACATATGAGTGTTATGGTCAAGTGTCCACAAACATTTGGACATGTAGTGTAAACTCAGTGTATTTTCTGTCAGGGGATGACAGTTTATTTGGTTCATTTGTTGAGAGAGAGAGAGAGAGAGAGAGACAGATGCAAAGAGAGACAGATGCAGAGAGAGAGAGAGAGAGAGAGAGAGAGAGAGACAGATGCAAAGAGAGACAGATGCAGAGAGAGAGAGAGAGAGAGAGAGAGAGAGAGACAGATGCAAAGAGAGACAGATGCAGAGAGAGAGACAGAGAGAGAAAGATGCTGACTGAAAGAGAAAGTGAGAGACAGACAGAAAGAGAGAGCGAGAGAGAGAGAAGAGGAGCTACTGAGGGAATGACTGCTATAACATTGCCTTGTGAATGTTCCACAACATTAAATATAACTATAAACGGTAAAAAAAAAAAAAAAGCATGAAGTGTCTTCCTCTAAAGAATGTTGTATATTAATCTTTGCCAAATTTCTGTGATATGAGATGAATAAACGCTTCAGGGTGTGGTGTTATTGGATAAGAATCAAATTTGGGGTGGTGATGCTAAATCTCATTATTTTATATTTCACCTAAGCTTTTGGTCCTCAATAAGATCAAAGCAAATACTGTTTATTTTTATACTTTTTACTCACATACTGTATATTCAGCTGAACATAACCATTTAGTCAAACCAATCTCAGATTTATAACCTTATAATTTGAGGGTCTTGACATGAAGGCAACCATGTAAATGTATATAGTTTTTAATATATGTAACATACCATGTAATATGTGGTTTGAGGCTTGCAGCATGTGCACACTCCCTCCTCTTCTAACCTCCCCGCTCTGAAACATACCCAGCCCTTAGACCAGAGGACATCTCGATCAGAACCCGTCCGATTACAGACTTCCTCCTTCCCCCTACTTCTTTCAGTGGAACAATAGCAGAAACAGACTCATATATATATATATATATATATATATATATAGCTTTATTTATAGCTGGTCCACAGTGTGGGATTGTTCCAACCACATGCCTGTGAGTGCCAGGACGGCCATCAAAGGCAGCAGAGATCCATATCTTCAAACACTGCATTACAGAATTGAGTTAAAGAGACATTTAGTGCGCAAACATTTGGACATCAAAACCCTCGCCTGTTGCCTGGAGACTACTGTTCCTTCATCCTGGGTTTTTTTGGGTAAAGTACAGCAATGGGTGGCTTCATGCTGATTTCTAAGATAATTTCACATTTGTAAAGAAAAAGATTTGAATTTTGTGTTCACACTCTCAGGTCAGCACGCTGTTTGCTTCAAATGTATTCGTTTCGTGCTTAGTGTAAAGAAGAGAGAAAACACTGAGGCTTCTTCTTCTTCTTGCATTTCCCTAAATTCAAATAAACCTGACATCACAGGCATGTAGCCCAGATATTTAATCAGGTTTAATTAAATTTTCTTAACTGTACTGCTCTAGCGTATTGGTGCCAGTTGTGAGCCTTTTCTCTTTCAGATGCCGAACAGAAGAATGTGATTAATGCATCTGCGTGAGAGGAACATCAACAATGTCATCTAATCAACATTTTTTCTTAATGAATTTTTTTTGTTTAAGGTAACAGCGTGAATGCCCGGCTTCCTCTTTATGCAGATTAAGCCTGGCCTGTACTTTTCAACTCTAAACGCATTCCTGACCAATTTTTAATGAGACATATTTTCCAACTCTATTATCCTGTTAATTGGAATGAAAGGCATGTTGAGGTGTGAGGCATGTTGCATAGTTTATGTTGGCTCAAAAAAGTTTACTTGCATCCAGAAAGCCTACTTTGGAAGCCTTTAGAGCTGTCCACAAGAGGGCGATGTATATTCTCACGCTCCTTTGTCATGCATGAAAAAGGAAAATCTAAAAAGGCCAGAATTTTCAGCTCCTGGCCTTTAAAAGCAGTGGTCATTTATGAAGTACAGAGAAAAAAGGGAAAAATTGCTATTGTGTCAAAATGTTACTCAGTTAAAACTTGGAAGTATTCATCTACACAGGTGGAAGTAAAAAAAAAAAAAAAAAAGACGCTTCTTCTAAATCTACTCGAGTAAATGTTTTTTAACGGGTGAAGACACTGTTGTGCCTGAAAACACATGTAAATCTGTTGGGCATATGTGTGACCAATGCTACAAGAACCTCATGCCTAGCTAATTATGTTAGCTACTAGAAATGATGCTAGTCTGACCTGGCATTAGCAAAGAAACTTAGCCTCTGTTACATATACACCCACTGTATCAGACAATCATGTGGCAGCAGCACAATGTAGAAAATTCTGCAAGAGATTTAGTTCATGTTCACATCAAACACTGGAACGAGGAAAGCATATCATCTCTGTGATTTTAACCGCGGTATGATTGTTGGTGCCAGAAGGGCTGGTTTGAATATTTCAGAAACTGATGATCTCCTGGGATTTTCACACACACACACACACACACAACAGTCTCTTGAACTGACACAAAATGGTGTAGAAACAAAAAACATTGACTGAGCAGTGCGGAAATGCCTTATTGATAAGAGAGGTCGGAGGAAAATATCTAATTGGTTTGAAATCACAGGAAGGATACAGTAACTCAAATGAACACTCTTCACAACCCGTGGTGAGCAGAAAAGCATCTCAAGCATGGACAAAACACACATCCTTGAGGTGGATGGGCTACAAAAACAGAAGACATCACCAGGTTCCAATCCTGACAGCCAAGAACAAGAATCTGAGGCTAGGATGGCTCACAAAAACTTGGACAGTTGAAGGTTAGGGAAGAAACTTTTTCCAGTCTTCAACTATCCGGTTTGTGTGAGTTTGTGCCCATGATAGCCTCAGACTTTTGTTTTGGCTGAGAGGACTGGAACCTGATGTGGGTTTCTGATGGCGTCAACCTTAAGGATCGATGTTTTGTGCATGCTGAGATGCTTTTCTGCTCATCATGAGTAGTGTTTATTTCAGTTGATACAACCTTCCTAGCAGCCCCAGTAAAGAAAATCTTTTGTTTGGTGTGAACATGTGAAGCTCTTGCTGCTGACATATAATTGGCTAATTGGATAACTGCATAAACACACAGGTGTACAGGTGTTCCTATTAAAGTGAATGTTGAGTGTAGCCAGTTAATGTTTGCTAAAATTGCCTCATTATGTTTTGTTTTTTTATTTTTAGATGGTTCATGCCATCTAGCGTGGCCAAGGAGACACCGCCGTTTTCACCAGTCACAACTGTCAGTCAAACCTTTAACTTAGATGAAATGGTCGGATATTAAACTGCTGTGTATAAGGCAAAGTCATTGATGGGATGAGAGAAGAGACTTGTAACACTCCTTTTGTAGTGCTTTGAGGGTCTAAATAAAAATATAAGGAGTAAAACATGTTTTTAATATAATTAAGTCACAGTGAAAGTATTTGTTCCCCTCCTTAATTGAATGAAATGATTAATGCTACATGCTCTCTCCGAGTTTCCTCACAGAAGAATTCAGGAATCTTTTTCAATATATTACCTATTCAGGTGCACTAATACCATTGTAAATGATCAATAATAAATATAAGTAATACTTGAGAATAGTAACTGAGTAGAATTACTCGAGAATTTTCCACCTCTGCTGTTCATCCTTGCTGGAGCACGAAGCCTCAGCAGTGCAGCAGCGACATTATAATCTGCATTTATTCTGCCAGTCAGAACCAGTGCAAGTATAAGTAAAATCTATTGCATGTATTTAAGCAAGGATCATTTCTAACAGTACATGATATCTATGTAGGCTATGGGTTAAAGTCAGCAATATCAATGCTTTTCAGTAGAAACGAAGTGACAAGGTTACAGCCAGGGACATTTCAACATTTTTTTTTTTTTTTAGATGGACTGGTATCCCATTCAGGTTGTATTTCTGCCTCAAACACCAACATTCCTGTTATAGGCTCCTTGACCCTGACCTGAAAGAAGCAGTTCTGAGGATTATGTGGTAAAAAAAAAAAAAAAAGATGTGGTATTTTTCCAGTTCATTCTGATACCAACAGATCTGATTAAAGACCATTTCTTACACCTTTATATGCAAGAATGTGGATTTGACTCCATACTTGGAAGCCTTTCAGAAAACCTTAGGGTAAAAAAAAGTTTAGGAAGCTAGATGAAGAGACTCCAATAAAACTATCAGCATTAATTAAGCTATTTATTAATCAATTAATTTGCATAAAATCTTGGCCAGGCACGTGCCATTCTAAAGTCAATGGGCATGACGCCTCTGATTACAGGGCCACATAAAGGGAAAATAAATCTGATGAAAGACCCCCTGTGGTGGTTTTGGTTTGGGCCGAGTAACCCCGCCCCCTCTCGTCTCGCTCAGCGCTCTGAAGTGAAGCTCTGTGTTTTTATCAGCAAGTGAGTGCTGAATCTGGCGGACTAGACCCTTATCTCTTGCTAAAGCCAATCAGTGCTGGCTGTGTGAGCAGGCTGGCCTGATCTGCACCTGGCCTCGCAGGGGCCTCCTGATTAGCCGAGGTCACAAGGCGATGGCGAAATGAACTAAAGCAGGCCAAGCCACCTACCCCAACCCCCAACTCGCTGCTCCGCCTTTGCCCCCTGCGGCAAAGAGAGCGACATGCTCCAGTCTTCAGAACACACACACACAAACACACACAAGGCCTTTGGGGATGTATCTGTCCACATCAGATTGCACTGCTGATAATGGACATGGAAAAACCCCTCAGCAAAATCAGAAAGAGAGAGTGTTTGTAATCGAGGACTTTGGGGACAGTTTTGACAAGAAATGAAAAATAGAACAAATATATATTTATATACAGTAATGCTGCCATTCTGTATAATTACATATTCACACACAATGTGAAACGCAGTCAGAATTTTAATCTGATAACTTGTGTGTGTGTGTGTGTGTGCACAGGCAAACATATATAACATACGCATTCTTATGTAAATTATCAAGGTGTGAGATCCATTTTCAAACTCTTTATCACTTTATTCACACCTGCTGAAAGTGGAAACCACCCCCAAACACTTGTCTTTAAAGGTTCCCACCCCAACACACACCTTTTTTTTTTAAAAAAAAGGTCCCCCATCCCCAAACACTTCACTAACACAAGACCCTCTCAGATTTCACCCCTGCATTAACTGCTTTGTGTCAAGGCCACACCCAGCGGTAAGCCAGGTGATCCGGGTATTAGCTGTTTATGTGTGTGTGTGTGTAACACAAGGTTAGACACATCAGAATGCAAGGTAAACAGCTCAGCTCTGATTCTGTCAGATCTTTTTTCTTCTTCTTTATTTCATTTCCTTCACAAATAACACACTTTATGACGTTATATTAAAATGATTATTTACTATAGAATCATTTATCAAATCATTTCACAAATATTACTTAATTGCTCCGGATGTCTTTCCTTTTTTTCCCCCTCCTTTTCACAAAACATAAGGTTATTAAAATTTGCTGTATACTGTAGTCATTTTTTGCTCAGGAAAAAAAACTAAACAGTAAATGTAGCAGTATATTTACCTATTATTACTTAATTGCTTAAAATGGTTGTAAAATATTTTCACAATAAATAACTAAGCAGTTGGCAACTATTGTGACATGATTATTAAATGATACTCTGATTTTGGGCATTGTATGCACCATACTATAAAGATTTAGGTTTAGGGTGTCCTGGATGGTGGTGTTGGAGAACATACTCTTGTATCCCCTTCAGTATTATCAAACTGTTTGTGACAACTTTGTATTGAAATGACGTTCTGTATAATGTAAACCAAATGACCTACAAGGGGATATTGTTTCGTGCCACTGTTTCATGCAATATATCACACATGGTAAAGCCCAGGGCATATCTGGAGATAGTGAAATATATTGCCTAGGTGTATGTTATATGAAATTGATTGAATCAGGGTGCAGGAACATAGTTGAATGTGGAGAGCTTATTGCTTTCTCAAATGAGCTTCTGTCATGAAAACTGTAATCTGTAAAGATTACAAAGGCTTAGGCCTTGTGCTTCTGGCCAATCTGTTAGGCTCACGACGCCAAGGTTTCATGTACATGTTGAGTTGCTTTAGTTTTATGATGGAAGGAGATTTTAAATACGGTGTGCCTCTCTGAAAACAAAGGCACCCTCGTAATGTCGCCAGTCTGAAGGGCAAAAATGACAGCACAGAGATCTATGCCTTATTTAAACGTAACCGTTTCTTATGGCTTCGCTCCTCACAAACCACATTTCCACCTGAGTTCCCGGCCACTCTCAAATTTTCATTTGGCCTCTCAACCCTCGTCCAATCTGCCACCTGAGGGAGGCCATGAAAACGAGCTGTTGTGTAAGGCTATGAAGCAGTTTACAGTCTGCTATTATGCAGGGATCCTGCGCAGGAGCTTCCTGGATACGAGAAGCTAATGTTTAACAAGGAGCGCATGAAACCTTCTGGCAGATGACCCGTAACGGTGAATGAATCAGGGTTGGGACTGTACGCAGGTGTTTAGTGGCCTGCGCATGGCTGGGATTGAGGGGGTGGTGTGGGGTGGAGTGGATTGAGACCGGCTCCTCTAGGACTCTGTGGCATTTGCATAGATAAACCTCCCTCTTTTGATGCGTAATAGTTAAAGTGCTGAAAGAACAGACACCACCTATGAGATGAGAGCAAAAGAGATTAGATAAGAGAACACTGGAAAGCAGGCTGACTGTCAATACTGCAGAACGACAGACAAAAGGAGAACGATTGTACTTACAGAATCATGCAAATACATGCTTATTTATGAGCTATTGATTTGCAACAGAAGAGGTTCCCAGATGATGCTTTTCATTTGTAATGATGATGATGATGATGATGATGATGATGATGATGACGACGACACATAATCCTCTCCCACTTAAGAGTTTTAAAAAAAAATTTGTTCTCAAAAATGAATAAAGAGTCTTGCACAGTTCACAGGCCTGCAGTTGAAGCATGCTGGGATTTTCATATTTCCTGTATAAGAAGTCAAGCTTAGAAAGTTATCAGTAAATTGAACAGGTTCAGCTTCTCATGTGGGAATTTTATGTACTTTGTATAAAAAGGAGTGCTGGAATTTTAACTCGATTAAACACTGAATATAATTGAGAAGTACACTCGTATCATTAAAAGTTCTGCAATATATAAAACCTGTATAAGTGCCTTGCAGAAGTTATTGCACATGAACAATTCTTAACACCAGTTTCAACAAGAACTGGGAATGCAAGATAATATTAGAATTAAACAGGCAAGCATAGATTTAACTGATATAAGACAACACCACTTTAACTTCACTTCCATGTTTTACTCACTCAGTAAGTACGCTTTATCCTGGTCAGGGTCATGGTGGAGTCGGTGTGAAACACTGGAGATATCCATCACAGGGCACTGATTTAGCTTCATTAACACCCAATGTTTTTCTTCTTCTTCTGCTCTATTATTACTATTCAATTCAATTACATTTTACCTTTATAGCACTTTTAACAACAGACATTGTCAAAACACAGGTTTAATTTATCCCTAATAAAGCCAGAGGTGACCATGACAAGGGAAAATTCCCTGAGGCAACAAGACAAGAAATCATGAGCAGGATGAGACTCAAAAGGCAGCCTGATAGCGTGATTATAAATCAATCTTCATAATCTGTACATCAATTGTATAGCAGTACCCTGTCCGTTTGAGCAACACACTGTCTGACACATACAGTATAATTGTAGCTCAATAGACATTTTTTTAATTTCACTGTATATATGATTAGGTTACAAAAACACAAATAAATATGAGTATACAGATAAATATTAGTAATCCTAATATTTTATTATTTTTATTTTTTATATTAAGTTTGATATCTGAATTGGTTGAGAATCCGCCTATCCTAGAGCTTTACAAATGTTTTTGTAGCCAGAGATCCATTTAACTGTACAAACTTTAACAGAGCGAGACGGTATGTAATTATTTCATGGACATTGTTTAAATGTGTATAATAATATTTTGGCTACTTAATGGAGTGACAGTGCTTTTTATTCCTGATCTTTTTACTGATTTTTATTATTATTATTATTGTTATTATTATTATTGTTATTATTAATAATAATAATAATAATATAAGATTAAGGCTGACTTTATTTTTAAATCTGTTGTTTTGGATTTTGTTTGTATTGTTTGTATGATAATAATAATAATAATAATAATAATAATGATAATAATAATAATAATAGCAGTAGTAGTAGTAGTAATAACAACAACAACAACAATAATAATAATAATAATAATAATAATAATAATAATAATAATAATAATAGCAGTAGTAGTAGTAGTAATAACAAAGTAATGCATATATGAAATAAAAAATGACAGACCTCTTGGCTACGCTTCAGAGACCCCTGGGTGTCCCTGGACCCCACTTTAAGAAATATCCTATGAGTGCATAACTAATAACACCCCAAAAGGTGTTTGTGGGGTAACTAGTCAGTGGATCGTGTATAAAAAAGCAGGTTGTTGTGTTTCTTTTTTACTTTTTCTTAAGAACAAAATCATCATTATCCAGAATATAATCAGAAACAGAGCCGGTCATTTTATAAATTAGGCCTACGCATGAGACTATTTTCGAAAACCTTTCAGGGCCGGGCAATAAAAGTAGCGCACTGGGGCATTTGATATGTCACACGGCTGGAAAATCATTTCTCTCTCCACTTCTGGGAGGTTAATAAAGCTAAAATGTAATCTGCGTTCATTTGAACCGTGAAGCGCGCCTCGGCCTGCTCCTATTGGACCATCCCGCCGACGCTGTCCTGTGAAGTCATCCTTGTGGACGTGGCCACGCCCCTCCTCGCCGGGCTCTGGGGGGATGACGCCACCCTGTGGCTCCGCCCTCTCGCGCGAACCCGACGCCTTGCGTTCATTTCATTCCTGCTCTCATTCCGCGCATTCTTCGCATCTCTCGGTGTGTCGGCGATCCGCGCTCGCATTCCCGCCCGGCCCTGAACCGCCACAATAACTTTACGCACTTTGCAAAAAAAATAAATTCTCACATATTAGAGCAAAAAAAAAAAAAAAAAAAATCAAAGGGGCGGAGCTGTTTGTATAATTATATCCATTACGGACGTTAAGGTAAGTTTAATGTTAATACACGGGGTTGATTATGCAAACTTGTACGTCGTCAATAAAGAAAATTGTACACAGTGTAGCGCAGTTTAGAGAGAAAACACAACTGAGCCACGTATCCGAGCCGGAGAGGAAAGTGTTTTCAGACGGATTTAGTTCGCTACTCCGGTGTGTGTGTGTGTGTGTGTGTGTGTGTTTTCTCTCGACGCCGCTGCAACAGGGTGCTTTCACTTTGTAAGCCACTGACTCAGTGCTGTAACCCGCCTGACATGGCACGAAAAATCTCTGGCATTTTTCACATTTTTTGCTCTCGAACCCGCTCGCGCGCGCCATTGCTCAGCACCGGGGCTCCGTCCGCTCCGTGAAACCGTTCTCCTTGTGATCGGAAACGGGTTTTTTTTTTTTTGGATGGGAAAATTATTTTGGACAAATTTTTTTTTTTTTTACCCCCGGACAGGATGACGGATCCAAAATGTTACTGTTTTCTCTCCCACAGTTCGCCCTGCCGGAAGTTGCTGATCTCCTCGGAACGTTTCCGAAGCGGTGCGAAAACACAGCGCCGGGGAGAGACTTGTTGCTTGTCTCGCGTCTTTGCCGTTTTCTCCTTCTTCTTCTTCTTCTTCTTCTTCTTCTCTTAAAATCCTCACCGTAAGTAGCTTACACGTTTCCTTGTGTGTGTGTGTGTGTGTGTTTCTTCTTTCCTCCCCCAGCACTGATCATAACACTTTAACAGTCAAACTGTTTGCACTCCCTGCGCATGGTTTCAGAGTGTTTATTAGAGGCCGAAAAAAACATGATTCATTTCCATAGCGACGTGTATTTATTTATTTATTTATTTATTTATTAATAATTTCCTCAAAGTTCACGCGAGCGCTCTTTTCAACTTCTGTTGACAATCTGTTGCGTTTCAGGACGGGAGATACATTATATCGGATTATTATTATTATTTATTTATTTTTTTACTGAACTGAACTTCACCATAGGCTGTATTTCTGTTTGTTTATTATAAGGTATAGTCAGATTTCGCCATTACTCCGACAAATCAGTAGCGCTTGATTTACAGTAAGGAAAAACCGCTCAGCCTTGGGTTTGTCATTTCCTTTGTTGGGATTGCCCGCCTTCTCCAGTGTGCACTAATGTCGAAAGATCAGCTTGGGGTTTTTTTTTTCTTTCCATTCCTAAGCGAAACGACATGGAGTTGACAAGACATGAAACGAGCTCTCTCACTGTTTGTGGAGGAATAAAAAAATAAATAAAATAGAAATGTTATCCAGGCTGCGCGCGCGAGGCTGACGTTGTAGCACTTTGGCTAGTCCATAGAAAAAGTGTCAATGTTTGTGAATATTTATTTATTTTTGTTACGTGTGCTTTACAAATTGTTTTGAAGTTTACATTTTGTTAAACAAACAAATAAATAAATAAATAGACTTGGCATTAGGAGATGCATACAGAAGGCCCATGGAGGAGCTCAGAGCTCTGCTCCAGTTTTCTTTTCTTTTTTGCTAAGCTAATGCTTAGCTTTGCACTTTCCTCTCCTGTTCCAAAATTCAGTCTTTGAGCTTATTGAAACTCAGCTCCTTTGTTTGGTTTGACTGAATTTGATGACAATTTTAAGCTGCTAACATTACGTTGTTAGAAAATGTTAAGAATTTCCACTTTGTTTAACCAACTTCAGAGCTCCTGGTCACTCAGATGGGGGTTTAAAAAGACCCCTGGGTCTCACGTGCCAATCATATATATATTTAAATATATATTAAATAAAGGAATAAAAGTGTAATATTTCATTTCCGCATCCGTATAAAGCTCTTAATGGAACTACTCGGCGAAGAGGACTTGCGTTACTGTCCCACTTGCTCAGCTTTCTGAAAACAAGTTCCACTATTGTGTGATTTGGGACTAAGCGTCCATTCTCACAGTTAATTATTGCCTTATATTTCACTGTGCCCTTTATTTAAAAAAAAAAGAAAAGGAAGGAAGAAAGAAAGTCCAGCGAGACACAATGTGTTGTTTGTTTCCTCTAACTGGGCTGTCATCATTGAGTACAGTAAACAGATTGAGACTTGACCCTTGGTGTGACCTTATCTTGGAAAGCAAATCTGCTTGTTGAGAAAGGATCGAACGGAAGAATAAATACAGTCGGGCAGCAGTGTGTGACACGTTTTCGGCTTATGCGGTGAGAAGACCTGTTGAACATGTGAGTTGTGGATTTTTGGCTCGCACATGCTGATGGGATTGCAGAAGGAACTGCATCATTATGGAAAGGCGCTGTAACTCAAATCGGCTGGTTGCAGGGTTTATGTACGGATTTTACATGTTTACGCACAAAATGTGTTTCTGGCGAACGTGTAACCAGTGTAATAATACACTTTCCATACACTGAACTGTACATTTCCTTCACACTGGAGTGGTAACCTGTAGAGAACATCTTTTATACCTGTAACTGTTTTGTATCTTTGTTAGCTCATTGTCATAATTTGTATTTCTTTTAAAAAAAAATGGTCCATAATTGAATTTAATCTTTAATCAACTTTAATAGTACACGTCATACAGCAAAAAAAAAACAAAAAAAACACACACACTAAAGGTGAAAAGGAAGATTTACTCTTGAAGGTACCACCACTGTGAGAAATAGAGAGAGGTAGAGGTTAGTCCCCCTTTTTTTGTCTGTGAGTGGGTTTAATAGCATAGCATCACTTTGCTTTCAAGTTCGACTGAAGCACGTAAAGCTAAAGCAGTCATGTACTGTAAAGAGATAGAAAAGATGCCACAGTATTTGTTTGCGCGCTGGCATGTGGTGTAATATGTTTTAAGTATCATTTATTGCTTGAGTAATGGGCACTCGGGCTTTAGACAATGTGAATATTAAGATGCGTGTTGTATTTTACATAGCTGCAGATTGTGATGGAAATTCTGTTTGCCTGCTTCGAAGCTGACATTTATGTGATATTTCTCTTATCTGACACCCATACGCGGGAAAAAGGAAGTGGAGTCTGAATGTGATTATATTTCTTAAGTATAAGGAAACAGATTTGATGACATGCTCATGCTTCAGAGCGCATTGCAATCTGGAAATACTGGACCAGTTGCGTTGTCTGTGCATTTCTTCGTGGGGGGGGGTTATTAATAATAAATCTGAATCAGGAGGTGAAAACTTCGTTCATTTCTGTATTTTCTGTCTGAGTGGAGCTCGTCAGCATGGCTGGAGAGAAAAAGAATGCAGTCTTTCACTTGTGAAATGGGAAGAGAATAGGTGCATTGCTCCGACATAGTGGATTGGGTTACCTCTGGGAATGGAGGATTGTGGGGGAATGGACGCAACACAGAGAGACCCTATTGTCTTTCCTGTTACTGAGCCAGGGAGTGTGTGTGTGTGTGTGTGTGTGTTGGGGGGGGGCAGCTGAGCTGCAGAAGGCAAACAGTGCTGTGCTCAAGTTGACATCTGGTTTAGTCGCCTTCTGCACCTGTAAGGGGAAAAAAATGCAAATATGAACGTTACTCTCAGTGCTTCCAGGACGCAGGCTAACGGCCATTTGTCAAGCCGCGGCTGGCGCTCGCTGTCTACACCAGGCCATTGTTATGCCAGCAACAGGCGGCGCTGGTCGTGGCACCATATGGCTCCTGTATGCTTCAGATAAGATATCTACTCACTTAACTTATCAATGGCATTTTAATCCGCCTCATATTTCAGTTGCCAGCTGTTTGTTGCTCAGCATTTTGGCAAAAGTCCCCCCCCCCCCCCCAAAGTCTTTAAATACACTGAAAGGTGTGATTAGTACAAAGCCAAGTTTAGGTTCATCATGGTGAGCCTGGCTGAAAGGGTGCATTAATAATCACAACAATCATGTAATGCCAATTTCCCAGTTAAATCCCTCAATCAAAATCCATATTGAAATTTTTGTACTGTAATTTCAGCGGAGAATATTTGCAGTTAGAATTGGAATTAGGTTACCTTGCTTCAAAATCAAGTCATTGACTACACTATGAAGTCTCAGGACACCCACGATCCATGAGTCATGTGTAATTTGTCAGGGGACAAAAAAAACAACATCAGATCTGTACTATTCTCTGGAAATTTTCAATGAAGAGATATGTGTGTGTGTGTGTGTGTGTGTGTGTGATGCGGCTTTCTGAAAGCGAACCTACTTTTACCACCTTGAACAGAATTAATTTTCTAAAACTGCACGTCTGCAAGTGTCCTTGTATTCCAGAGCAATTAATCAACGACTGCTTATTAAGGAATGACACAGTATTTGGATGTGTGTAATATTATGTAGCTACATTTAATGTTATGGAATCTCCAGGAAAACATGCTAGTTCCCATTTTTATTTTTAATTATAAGAGCTATTAATAATCCCTGCATCCGGTCTCACATTTCTCGTGTTCTTTTGTAAATGCAGCTAGTCAAGTGAGTGAGAAATAGCAAAGTGCAAAATTCTCCGTCCTGAAATCTTCCCTGGCGAAAGAAAGCGTAAAGAAACGGCTTTACCTCAAAGCACTACTACTGACTGAAGTCGCCTTTTGTAAACGGTTCTTACAGAAAGCCTTACCGGAGCGACGCCGCTACATTTTTCATTGCCATTGTTTCATTGTTAGTTAAAAAAAAAAAAACGCTTATTGTCAGGCTTAAATTCTCAAGGTCGCCGTGAATGAGCTTTTTAATACAGAAACGATAACGTATCAGAAAGCACGCATTAACATTCTAATAATAAAACCTACCACCGCCACCACAGACAGAGTCGCTGTTAGGGAAAATTTACCCGACAGTTTCTGACCAATCAGATTCGTGAATTCGACAGTTCAGTTGTATAACAGCAAAAGAAATAACCCTGAACGACCAAGTGAGCAGAAATTTTGGTCGCGCCTTCATCAGCGTCTATTCCTTTATCGATTCGGAATCATTTACATCCACTTAGCGAGCAGCAAGCAACAAATAGATTTCATAATGGCTGCATGCTAGGAGCTGAGGGTTTACCTCAACACGTATGAATGAACCACACACAAGCGTCCGCGCCGCTTTTAGAAGCAGCTAACTCGCTTTTCCTCCCGTCCTGCGGTCACAGGACAACGTGAACTGCTCAACTCTGCTGGGATGGAGCCCAACACAAACAGCCACGTCCTGTCTGCTTTATTCACCCTCCACATCATTTCCTATTAGAATCTATCTGCGGTCGGAGCAGAATCGGAGAGATCGGCGAGCTAAAAAAAAAAAAAAAAAAAAAAAAAAGAGGGATGGAAAGTATTAAACGACTTGGAAGATGCTGATTGTAAACCTTGACATAATTGCGGGCCCGAATGAAACAGGAATCCCCCCCAAAATTCTGAGTTTCAGATTATATTTTGCTGGATGTGAAAAAGTGATGCTATTCCTGTCCCTTTTCATCAGCACATTTCCCAGCAATGAAGGCAGCTGCTCTAAATAAAGGTCTGAACTGATCAAGAGTGGTTTTCAACTCGCGGAGATTTGTTCACTCTTTCCACAAGCAAGCATTTACTGACTTTTTTTTAAAAAAAAATTTCTGTTTCACTTGGCGTAAAGGTTTCTCACGCAGGTTTCTAATACAACGTGACATATTAGAGGTAGCTGGAAGCCGGGGTATATAAGGCTAGTGTTACTGTATGAAATGTAATAATTACGCATAAGCCCTGGATTTTATTCGAAGACCCGGGAGCTCAACCGTTGCAGCGTCAGCTTTGGTTTTCTGTTTTAACGAGAAGTTAAAAGCTACACGATTTTTTTCCCCTTTCTCTGTGTCACAGCAGATCAGCTTAGTCAGTTCACATTGTAATCAGATGCACCTTCTGAAAATTCCTAAAACAGAAGAGAGCGCAGACAATCTGGACAAAATTTTAAAGATCTAAAGAAATGTAGCCAACAGATCAGGACTGAGTAAACGAATCACGGGTTATTTACGCGGCGAAGCGACAGACGCAAGGTTTGGGTTTAAATGCTGCAAATGATAGTTTCCTGAGTTGATGAGACATGGCTGATGCTGATAATCAAAGTTGTTGTTTTCTGTAAGAAGATTAGGTGTTAAACGTAGAGGCAGGAAGGACATCTTTCCGTGGAATTGTAATAAAAACAGAACACCTTTTTTTACTTTTAATCAGACTTCCTGTGGTTAAGATACAGAGGATAGATATTTCAGTTCATGAAGACACGCACTTTTACTTTTTCCATTCACACTACAGCGTTTCTCTGACGTCTTTATCCAGAGAGATTTACAGAATGATGTAAAGTCTCTCTCACTGAATGCATCGATCCCGGATCGCTAGGTCACAGACTGAGAATACCATCAGTCTAAAAGGAGGTAAAATAGTAAGAAAAGCACAATAAGGCAGAACTCTTTTTTTTTTTTTTTTTTTGAAGGGGGTGGGGCTAATTTAAATATTTCAGGAGCTTGTAGTTTCAGATTTTTTTGTAAATGTAGGGAAATGTTTTGTGAATGTTTGACCGAACACAGATCATCAGGTTTTCACACAAACTTGTGGATTCTGCAGCAGCTCGAGTGTCAGTAAAGAAAAAAAATAAAAATCAGACGGCAAATTTTCTGAAATTTTAAATTATATCAAATAATATCTTTGTAATAATTTCAGACTCTTTTGAGCCCTATTGCACAGATGGATGGATGGATGGATGGATAGATAGATAGATAGATAGATAGATAGATAGATAGATAGATAGATAGATAGATAGATAGATAGATAGATAGATAGACAGATATTGACATAGATAGATAGATAGATAGATAGATAGATAGATAGATAGATAGATAGATAGATAGATAGACAGATAGACAGATATTGACATAGATAGATAGATAGATAGATAGATAGATAGATAGATAGATAGATAGATAGATAGATAGATAGATAGATAGATAGATGGACAGACAGTGACAGACAGAGATGGATGGATGGATGGATAGATAGATAGATAGATAGACAGACATACAGAGATAGATAGACTGACATACAGAGATAGATAGATAGATAGATAGATAGATAGATAGATAGATAGATAGATAGATAGATAGATAGATAGATAGATTACTATAGGTAGAAAATGTCAAATTGTAACCATATGAAGAGGCTTTGAGCTAGGCTGCACACACGCACACGCACACACACGCACACACACACACACACACGCGCACACACACACACACGCGCACACACACACGCATGCATACGAACAAACATCCAAAATGTAACCGAAGATTTAGCAAAACGTAAATCCACTCGTCCATGTGGATAAGCGGAGTCAGACTTGTTCAAAATCAATTTTCCGTTTGCATTATAAGGTTTTTACAACGACTTAATAAAGTCTCAGAGCTGGCATGTGTGCAGGGGAATTAAACCGATATGATTGCACATTATTAAGCATAATTAAGTGTTCCGAGCAGACCTGGCTTCATCTTGTTTTCCTCCTAAATTAGACTCTGGAGCTATTTTTCCAGTGGTGCATGTGGGGCAATACATCAGCCTGACTCCGTCTTCTTCTTCTTTTTTTTGTACTAGAATTATATTATCAAATGCTTGTGTGTGTGTGTGTGTGTGCGTGTCTGCGTCTGTGCTTTAGCCGTTTTAATAGAGGTGTGAACATCTACACACACATTCTTACCTACACTTTGTTTGCTGGCATTAATAATGTACTCCAACACAGTTCACAGTTTAAAAAACTTTCTCGCTCTTGTTCGGAGACTCCTCGCCACGACTAGCTGCAAACAAACGTCACTTATTTAGCTTAATGGAGAGTCAGTTAACTGTAAATGTTGATTAAAGTGAGTTAACGGGTGGCACAGACGATGCTTTAAACCTTGACTAGTGAATACAGTAGCGTGCACCCTGGGGTGAGAAGATCATGAACCCTGCTTGCACCCTGGGGTGAGAAGATCATGAACCCTGCATGCACCCTGGGGTGAGAAGATCATGAACCCTGCTTGCACCCTGGGGTGAGAAGATCATGAACCCTGCATGCACCCTGGGGTGAGAAGATCATGAACCCTGCTTGCACCCTGGGGTGAGAAGATCATGAACCCTGCATGTACCCTGGGGTGAGAAGATCAACGGGCATTTCATACACAAACCAGGTTATTGGAGGCAAAGTGGAGTGTGTTTTCGAGTTTTTGTAGGGTTTATTTTTATGTCTTTTTGGTTGTTTTAGCCATAGCAAGCTAAGATTTTTCCCTTTCATGATTGTAGCATGATAAAAATGGCGTCATGGTGCTTGTATGACTGAAAAAGTGTGTTAGCGAATGAGCAGAGAAGATCACAGTAAACCCGTGTCTCTAGTGCCATCCATGAGTGCTGAAGCAGAATTGCCATAAAAACACAAAACTGGTAATAAATGTAAATGTGTGGCTGTAAAATTCCACCGAACTCCCCGCTACACTCCGGCCTTAACAGCTTTTTTTTTTTCGCAGAGCGTAATTTACTTTATTGCGTTCACTTTTATAATTAAGGACGGATTGGTCTTTGAATTTTTGTAACAGCTGTTCTACATGTATTCGCTAAGCATTTTAACAACAAACTCTCTCTGCATTTTCCGGATAGACGACATGTAGGACGATATGTAGCTTTGAGCGACACAGCAGAGTTTCGGAGATTTCTTCATTTAGCACGCTCAGAAATATCGTGTCAAATAAATTACAGCATTTAAATAGAAAAGTGGGCCGAATGAACTGATTGGCACAATGAGTGAGAAATAAAAGTCTTTATAGGAAATAGGTTTTAAAATACGCAGAAATCTCTGCGTGTGCTAGCTGTTACTATAGAAACCATAACATACACCAATCAGGCATAACATTATGACCATCTGCCTACTATCACATTGGTCCCCCTTTTGCTGCCATCATGCACTGTGTATTCTGACACCTTTCTATCAAAACCAGTATTAACTTCTTCTTCGTCTGTTGGATCGGACGAGACAGTCCAGCCTTCACTCCCCGCGTGCATCAATGAGCCTTGGTGGCTAATGACCCTAATGACCACTTTTGATAGATACTAACCACTGCAGACTGGGAACACCCCACAAGAGCTGCAGTTTTGGAGATGCTCTGATCCAGTGGTCTAGCCATCACAATTTGGCCCTCGTCAAACTCGCTCAAATCCTTACGCTTGTCCATTTTTCCTGCTTCTAACACATCAACTTTGAGGACAAAATGTTCACTTGCTGCCTAATATATCCCACCCACTAACAGGTGCCATGATGAGGAGATCATCAGTGTTATTCACGTCACCTGTCAGTGGTCATAATGTTATGCCTGATCTGTGTCCCGATCTGAGCCAGTCAGATTCAAGAATTCATCGGCGCTGTGGTATCACGTTATCTCCGACTTCATCGTTGTTGCTTGCTTGAGAATTTTCTTAAATGACTAGTTCTAACTTAATTAAAAGCACTTTCTTTAAAACGTTTCTCTCGTACCTAAACCCAGATGCCCTTTCTAGTCATAGCCCCATAAGTAAACAATTAGTTTTAATCACAAACATGTCCTAACATTGTTGTGCATTTATTTCTCCGTTTTCCTCTCACTTGTCTTCACCCTAAAAGGTCGCGCGGCCCAAGTTTCTCTGTAGGCAAACCATGAAAACAGTATCGAATCCATGAATCATTAGATGAGTCAGTTCCAGAAGTTGCCATAAACCTCAGAGTTCTTGGCCGCAGCTGAAAGCAGGAAATCCAGGCTTCAATAACTTCCTTTCCCAGAGCAACCATCAACGAGAAGATGTACGCCCGTGCAACAAAGCCGCTCGCTCACTTCATTTAGTCAAACTGTTTATAATTTGTGGTCCGTATTCAAGCGCTGAGCGTCCGGGCTCTCTGGCACAGCGTTCCCCGCTCCAGCGTCGCTATAAATCCCGAGCAGACCTTTCATTAATGGCCACCGCATTGTTATTGTGACCGGTTGAGTCCTAGAGCTGGCCTGCGATTTGGGCGACAGAGGATCTCTCACCGCATTAGTATGCACAGAGCTGGATTGAGCTCTGAACGCTAAACGCTGACACTCTGATTCAACACCACGTCCAAAACACTACACACAGATGCAGAGAGATGCACAGCTTTGTCTTTTTAGGTCTCTGGGGAGGGATCTTTAAGCAGTGCGGTCCAAAAGTTCTGAAAACAACAACACAGGATAATAAGAACTTCCAGTGTTTGTTAGTGTTTTGGTGAAGAAATCCATAGCATATTTTTTCATAGAAAGTTAGCAAAAGCTTTTAAACTTGGCTAGCTTGCTAGTAAATCTGACTACTGGCTCTTTTAATGTCACAGTATTAGAGTGAGCCCAAAGTTAGCTTGCTCGCTATCAACATAGGTTACTGTAAGTTTACACAAAATAACAGTTAGCTTAGCTGGGCTTGCTCTTGTTTTGGTTTACACATTATAATTAGCCTAATGTTAGCTAGTCTACTATTTATTTACACATTATAGCAGTTAGCTGGATTGCTATCAATGTTGGTTAAAAGTCTACACAATATTATAATTATTAGCATATACTTCTTGCTAGCTTGATAATGCTTTTGACTATAGAATAGTTAGCTTAATCTTAGCTAGGCTTGCTCTTGTACCTGTTTACACAACATTATAATTAGCCTAATGTTAGCTAGTCTACTGTTTGTTTACACATCATAGCAGTTAGCAGGATTGCTATCAATGTTGGTTAAAAGTCTACACAATATTATAATTATTAGCATATACTTCTTGCTAGCTTGCTAATGCTTTTGACTATAGAATAGTTATAGAATAGCCTGATGCTAACTAGGGCAGCATGGTAGATTAGTGGTTAGTGGGCTTGCCTCACAGCAAGAAGGTCCTGAGTCCGAATCCCAGGTTCGAACAGGCCTTTCTGTGTGGAGTTTGCATGTGTGGGTTTAAAAAATGTACATTAGGTTGATTGGTAATTCTAAATTGCCCATGAGTGTGTGTGTGGTTGTCTGTCTATATGTGTGGCCCTGTGATGGACTGGTGACCTGTCCAGGGTGTACCCCTGCCTTTTGCCCAATGTGTGCTGGGATAGGCTCCAGCAGATCCCCGTGACCCTAATTAGGAATAAAGCGGATATAGAAAATGGATGGATGGATGGATTATGCTAACTAGCTTGCTCCTGACATTGGGTTACTAGTGTAGACCGTATAATTGTTAGCTCAACGTTAGCTAGCTTGCTATTGTCATTGATTATTGACACTAATTACTGTTTAGCCCCTTTTAAAGGTAGGCTATTTTCTATGTGGCTTGCGAGTGCTAGTAGTTACTGTTTTATTACTGTTAATGTATTAGTTAGCCTAAGCTAGTTTGCTAGCACCATTGTTAGTGGTTTACCCAATAAGATATTGGAAGTAGAAGAAGTTAATGTAAGCTAACTTTTTTGTGCATTTGGTTACTAGTTTGCATAATATTTATTAGCCTAATCTTAGCTTATTTGAGTTAGCCAGATGTGGCATCAGTTACTGGTTTATACAGTATTATATAGTTAGCCAGATGCTGGTTAGCACAATGTAAAATAAACTATTTTAACATAGCTTCCAAGACACATTGTGGAAGTACCACTGCCTACTTGTTCACACAATTAGTTAGCCTAATGTTAGCTAGCTAGCTAGCTAGCTGCATTGGTTACTGGTTTACAAAATTTAACTTGCTAGTGTCATCGATGACTATTTAGCACATTATACAAGCTTAGGGTATTTTCAGGTAGCATGCTAGTACTACTGGTTTACATAATATAATTGTTAACTTAATGTTAGGTAGTTTGCTAGCTCCACTGATTACTGTTTTACACAGTGAATTATTTAGCTGGATGGACAATATCCAGATGTCAACTACCTTGCTAGTGCCATTGTTGGCTGCTTGCTATGATATAAACATATGTTTTTTTTTTTCAAGTAGTACCACAACTGCTAGCTTACACAATACATTAGCCTGATGTTAGCTAGCTAACAAGTGACATTGGTTAGTGGTTTACATAGCTTACAATCGAGCTGGCTTTCTAGCACATTTAATTACTGGTTTAAAAATTAGCAATAGTTAGTTTACTCTTAGCCGGTTTGATACTGTACACAGTAGAATAATGTCGGTTAGCTTGATAATGCTATTGGTAACTGATTTACAGAATATTATAGTTAGCCTAGTTTTAGTTAGCATGCTTATAATGCTATGTTAAAACTTTACAGAATTAGGAAAATGTCACCTTTCTATCAACATTTTAATTTTTTTTCAATATTATAATTAGCCTTTAATAGAAGTAGCTTGCTCTGTTTTATGTTTTAATAAGGTGCATCTTTTGTGTCTTTTTAAAATATGGCACAAGTGTAATGGGACTTATAGGGAACCGACATTTTTCTGAAGGACACCTTTTCCATACCATTAATCCCCCGTGACCTGACGTCAGATATCACCGTGATGTTTCCATGGATCCAGCCTCTATGGCTGTCGAGGAACCTCTAAACATGGTCCCACCACCACATGACTTCTGTGCCATTAGCGCTTAGGCAGGAAGAAGTGACTCACAGTAGATGGAGACTTTTTCTTATCATGGAGGAATTGATGTGTGTGTATATCGGGGGAGCTGGGGGGAGGAGGGGGAGGGGAGGGGCTAGCGTCAGATATCTTTCTTTGCTCATAAGTGTCCAAAGATCTCTTATCTCCTCCCGTGCTTATTTACAGCTTTAATTTCCTGTGCTTCGTATAAGCGCCGCTTCGCTCGTCCCGATGTGCCGCAACACGTCCGCGTAACACGAAAGCAACGCTGGAATGTCGCCTATTTCGGGAATGTTCACCTTTAAAAGAATAGCAAACCTGTCAGCCAATTCTGACTGCAGTTTACGCAAATTACAGCTAATCATCTTGGCTAACTTTCTCCCCATCAGACAGCCCATCCCGTGCCACACTTTTAGTTATCTTGTCACGATTGCCGAATGCCACAATAGAAAACACTTTAGGTAGCGGAGCGCTGAGCTCCAGCATCCGGCCCGTGAGCCGTAAATAGAGAGCGTCCCTGCGGCCCTGTCTGCAGCAGCGGTGTAATGGGCTGAACGGTGCGGCTGATTGTTGCACGTCGCAGGCAGGTGGAGAAAGCTGTTTTGACAGGCCCTGTAAATCAATCCAGCGTCCTGGCCAACAGAAATTGATCCCAGAGTGGCCTGTAGTAGCAGCAAGGATCGGGTCTGAGGTTTGAGCTGGATGGCATCAGATGGATTCGCTTGCATCCAGCTCTGTGGGTTTAAAGAGGTATGAAATAAACACTCCGGTGCTGCCAGTAGGAGAAGAATCGCTGGCTGTTCACTCCACTGGACTTTTGCTTTCTGAATCGAGCTTTACAAAGAGCACAGAGGCGTGTTCACAAAGCCAGGAGGAACGACTATCCAAACAAATAGACCGCCTCGATCGCTGTTACGCTTTCTATCTGAAAGGGACGGTTTTGATATTTTACTGAAGGTATCGCGACGTTACACCTTCACACGTCATTTTAATAGTAGTGATCATTTAAAATCTGAATTAAATGTGTTATTTTTAAATCACTGGTTTTCAGAGATGAGTTTTGGACTGGAAAGTGTAAAAACCCTGAGTTATTAGGAGTAAGAGAGTTACACAACCTGCTGTTTTTTGTGCACTAGTTGTACATCACGTGCATTATTTTCACACCTCGCTACACCTCATGACATTTTCTGGCACTTGTTTAAACATTTTGGTTTTCTTTAGTTTGGTTTCTTTTTTTTCCTCGCTGATGAGTCCAGTATGATAATATTTGGCTTTTTTTGGGGGGGGGTAACTTTTTAAAACTTTTTTTTTTAAACTAGCAAACAGATTAATCAATAATCATTAATTACATTATTATTATTGTTATTAATAATAATAATGTTTTTATTTATTTGTTTATTTATATTGCTCAAAATCAGGGTTTTGCTTATTTTTAAAAAAAATTATTAACATTAAAACAAATAAATAAGCACTTCATTTAAATGTACAAATAAAAATAATTATTAAAAAAATACAATTTATTCTCACTGATACAAAAAATAAATAAACGGAAATGTTTCAGTTTGGGTTTTTGCACCCTCGTGTTAAAAGAAAAATCTTTATTTTGGAGCGTTAGTGAAAATTTGGATCGATGTAACTGATGTATTTAGTGTCTGATAAAACAGCAGATTCTACTGTAGATCAAACACACCATATGAGTAACTGATGAAAATCACTCTGCCAGGGGAAGCGATTGGTTCTGTTTTATAAAAACAGTGGATTAAAAATAAAATCAGATTAGAAATTAGAGTTATATTACTCATATCCTGTATTTTTTTTTAATCATGCTGCATTTTGCATGGCTGTGATTATGCACGAGCTTTAACGATGCACGACACGTGGAATCTCGGCTATTTACATCTCGCTGCACACATGCATAACCGCTTACTACTAAACCTGCAGACGCTAGCGTAGTTACAGCAGTAATTAACTAGCCGCAGTAGTACACTTCTAAAATACTCTGTGTGCCATGCGTTTTGGTAATTACCAGGTAATTGCAGTTCTTCTCTTTGAGACCTTAACTACTCCGGGTCATTACGGAGTTGGAGAAAGCCATTCACGGAATGATCACTGCACCTTCCGAGATAATCACACAAAAGGAGTCGACACGGAAAATTACATCTCGGACCTCTCCTCTTTTATTTCATTACCCCGGCCTTGTGCGACGGCTGAAATTGGGTCTCTTAATTTAAGGAGCTGCATTCCAGCTCGGCCTCGACCGTAGCGCTTCTTGTAATCCGTTGATAAGTGTCATCTCCCATAATGCCGTGTCACAGCCACAGCTCGTCTCTCGCTGAGGCATTCACTTGTTGCCCGCATCACCCCCCTCTTCCTCTTTATCGCGCTAATAAGACTATTTCCATGGAGCCCGAGTCAGCCGGAGAGGAGTGCGCAATTATCTCTTGAGGTTGCGACAGTTTCCACAGGTGGCGTTCCTTCCCCATAGAAGCTGTGATCATTAGTGTTCGAACAGACCCTTTGCTTTTTGACAAGCTCGTGACCAAAGCCAAAGACGAGCTCGGGTCAGCAGGAGAGCCACTTACCACGCGTTTTTGAATGGTGTTACTACGCTGTTGCCACAGGCACCCGAGTCCATGTTCAAACTTGAAGCATGAAGAGGTGCATTGTGAAGCCCGTGCGATTCCGAGACCTTATAATTGGAGAGGCTGCGTCTTTCGGCGCTCACCAGCAGCTGTGTTGTCCTTTATTCCGTTACTCAAATTAAGGATTAGCACACGGTGCCGACGTCTGAGCGTCAGCTCCTGTTAAAAATCAGGCTTTCGTATAAACAATGCTCTATCGCTGTTTACAATAATCCTATTTCTGCATTCGAAAGAAGACGCTTTCTCATTCAGGGGGTCATTTATTTAAAAACATCACATCTGTCAGTGCTTGATGATGGACGAATGGAAGACAGGAATAATGGCACTGTTTGAATTCGCAGTGCTGCATGAGAAGTGGGATGTGCTGCTCTAGGAAAATAATCAGTGTGAGGTGTGACACAATGCAGCGTTACTCCTGCTGCCCTGAACTGGACTCTTTTCCTATTACACTGCATCCTCCTGAGGTGTTTTATTCCTCTTCAGCCACAGCAGTTTCATTATTATAACTGTGCATCATTTAAAGATTGCTAATATTTTAATATTGTTAATATTTTGCTGAACGTATCGTGACGCATGATTTATTATCATATCATCATTTTTGTTACGTTTTTAAACCAGCAGGTTGTAGAGCGGTGTATTGGACTGGAAAATGTCCGTCAAATGTGAAAACCCTGAATTAAATTGTATTATACATCCTGCTTTTTTGCACGTTATTTTCACACCTCGCTACACCATGAGACCCTTTCTGGCACTTGTTTAAAAGATTTGGATTTTCTTTTGTTTGTTTGTTTTTTTCCCCACCCAATAATCCTAATAAAATAATACAGTATGGCATATAATTGATAAATATTATAAATAATAATTATAAATAAATATTATTATCAAAATAATTATAAATAAATACAACTCACCAAATGGTATAAAAAAGTATAAAAATGTTATTGGGTAATATTATAATATTTGGCATATCAAACAAATAATACAAACAAATCAGACAATAAAAAAACTTTTATTAATGTGAATTTTTTTATGTAATTTATTTTATTTTATCTCGTACAGTCATTTGTCCTGAAGACTATCCCATGAGGGGAAATAAAGTAAAATAACAGATTTTTTTTTCCATCTGACCATCACAATGAGACACTGGAGGCTCCTTCCAAAAAAATTCAAATGAAAGAAAACTATTAACACGAAGGAGTTGTTACTAAAGAGACGACAACATTATAGAACATTATAGAACTTCTCAGTACTGATTGGTCAGATCCGTATTCAGCTCCGAGAATTCAACAGCGCTGTGTTCTACCTGGCACAACCTATTTACAGGATTAAGCTGCCTAAAAGTGTCATTTCTCCTGCTTCAGAATCCATCACTGTAGTTTGGCTCTCTTCAGCCAGCTTTGTGCACAACGCTTTGTGTTTAAATGATGAGATGGATATAATGATGCCATACAGACATATGCCTTAAATGAACAAGCAAGTAAATAGGGCTCTTTTTTTCCCACAGGGCAGACTTTTTGATATGATTCTAATGAATGCGCCGCAGCGCACGTCCGTCCACTCCAGCGCTCTAAAGGACCTGCGTACCTAAGAGCAAAGCAGACGCCAGTACACAAAAGAGACGCACTAGCAGAAATATTCCATTCAAATGCAAACAGCCTCTCCAAAGAGGAGCCTTTCAAAGGACGCATTAATTGAGTTTTCTATCATATTGTGAATTATCATATCGAGTTCAGGGAGCTTTACTTAGCACCGAAATGGTTCTGGTCTTTAACTGCACGCTTTGTTTAAAGAGAAGTAGAAAGTTCTACGGCGATAGTCACATGCTTCTCGTTTTCAGGCCTACAGCTGAGGTCGGGCTTCAGTTTCCACAAGACTGACCGAAAGCTGCAGCCATTTCTGCTGTGCGCTTGATCTTGTCCAGATTAAGTCTTGCATATTGGTCAATTTCTTTTCCCTGAAGACTTTTCTGAGGCGGTTTTGTTCTTGCTTGCACGCTAGGTTTCCATCCAAATGCTTCCCTAATTTAAAGCAAGCAAACTGAAAACGTTTGCCAGTCGCCAGGTTTCCACTAGTTACGGTCTTCTAACACTGGGAAAAGGAGAATTATAAGGAACGTGTCATCAGCCAACCCCCAGCCAGAGTGTCAAGGACAGACTGAACATCTACAACACCAATGATTTTTAAGAAAGAAAAAAAAAACCACTTTCCAGCACTTCTGGAAATATTTATCATCTATCACTCATCTTATTTATTTATTTATTTATTTTAATTACAATTTAATGCAAAAGTTTGCATCCCACAAAAGTATTTTTGAATGTGGGGGGGGGGGAATATATGTCTCATAAAGTTTTAATTAATATGAAACATATATTTTCCTTTTTTTTCCCCCACATTCAAAAATACTTTTGTATTTTAATATAAAAAAATCCTCTTCCTAAATGTGACATAATTAATATTTATATTTTAATATATATTAAATATATTCCAAATGTATACAGTATAATATATTATAGTATATATAATTCGGAAATGGGATTTCAGGTAGGAACCAACGTTGGGAACTAGTGTATCATCAGACCGAGATGCACCACACGGTGGATTCGAGGAATTTTCAAGCCATTCGTGCGTATTGGCTTAACTCACTGCCATACCTATTTTGCATAGCACTGAGAATGTGTCAGCTTAAATGTCACGTATCATGCAGTCATGTTCTTGCTCACCATCGTTACCCTATTGCGTCCCTACATCCGTGTAAGGGTATGCAAACATTCGACTGTGCGCACATTCAAATTTGCAAGATGACCAGATTTAAACCTGCGGCTAAGTCAGTGAATAGCTGTCTTCATGGCTTTCATGCTGCTCTGTTGTAATTAGAGTAAATAAAGTAGGATAACGATATGCAGCTGCTTATACAGTGGTAGCTCAGTGGTTAAGGTATCAGGCTACTGACCGGAAGGTTGATTCCCAGGATTGCCAAGCTGCCACTGCTGGGCCCCTGAGCAAGGCCCTTAATCCTTAACTGACTGCATAGTTGTGTTTTTTGGATAAATGTAAGTTGCTCTGGATAAGGGCATCTGCCAAATGTTGTAAATGTAAATGACATGGATCAAATCAAATCAGTTCAATTCAATTTATTTGTATAGCGCTTTTAACAATGGACATGGTCTCAAAGCAGCTTTACAGGAGTATAGGAACATAGAAAGAAAGTTATTATTTTTTTACTTTTTCAGATCTGTAGCATCTCGGTACCTTATGCATAAAAGTTGAAAAGAAAAAAAGGTTGAATGGAAAGGCCATTTCTGGATTTTCTCTCCACCCCCCCCCCTTGTTTTTTTTTTGCCTGACCCATCAGTGTCTTATCAGCCAAGCAGAACCGATAGCAGAAACACTGTCACAGGCCCGGAGCCAGTTAAGCTCTGCTTGTTTTTTTGTTTTTTTTCACATTCAAATCCCCAGTCCTGGAACTGCTGGCGTGTGTGTGCATAGCAGTGAGTTGTGAAAGAGGCGTGTTGGGGCACATCCTGGCCACAGTGTGCACAGAACATTATCAGAGAGGGAGTTAGCCTCAGGAGGAGCTGAGCACCTCCAACACACACATGCACACACACACGCGCACACACACACACACACACACACACACACGCATGGCAGAGTGCTCGGAAGGTGGAGCTCTTATAAGCATGTGGTTAGTTGGCTGGCATCTGTGATTTACCAAGAAAGGGATAATTAAAGATGATAAAACCTTTTAACCCTATCCACTCAGGGTGTTCTAAAGCAATCTCGATTCTTCGTCTTCATTTGCATATAAACTCGCCGGCCACTTTATTAGGAACACCTGCTCCGTCATGCAGCTTTCCAGTCAGTCGTCCATGTGGAGGCAGCATAAAAGTAAAAAAGAAATCAAGCGCTCTAGTTAATCAAACTCTCAGGGATTTTTTTGATCGTGGCGTGGTTATCGGTGCCAGATGGTCTGGTCCGAGTATTTCAGAAACTGCTGATCTCCCGGGGATTTTCATTCGTTTTCAGTAGTCCCCAGACGCAGAACCCCCTCCAGCGAGCAGCAGTTCTGTGGGTGGAAACGACTTGTTGATGAGAGAGAACGAAAGAGAAAGAGAGAGAGAGAGAGAGAACGGAGATGAATAGCCAGACTGGAAGGATACAGTAACTCAAACTACCACTCTTTATAACCGTGCTGAGCAGAAAAGCATCTCAGAACATGTTAAACTCGGCTAAGAACAGAAATCCGATCACAGTGAAAACTCAGCAAAACCAGACAGTTGAAGACTGGAAAAAATTGTTGGGAACCTGACCCAGCTTAACTCTGCCCTTTTTTAAATTCAGGAACAGTGTGTTGGAGTGCAAGTTCCCCTGGGCATGGTGCCTAGGAGGTGTGTGTGTGTGTGTGTGTGTGTATGTATGTGTGTGTGTGTGTGTGTGTGTGTGTGTGTGTGGGAAGCACTAATACAGTTTACAGTACACAGACTTCTACCCCCCACCCCACCCTGCACAGAACAAAGCGAGTGATAAAGCCCTATTTAGTGAAACATACTACGCCGCTCTTGAGGGATGAAGTTTAAGGCTTGTTTTTCAGGGATACATTTTCCTTCATTAATCTCTTTTAAAAGTGGGCGACAAACCGTGTTTAATCTGAATTATTTCGGAGAATTAGTTTTATTTATAGGAGGTTTTTAAATCTTATTTTGTTATAAGTAAAGCAGGATAAGGTAGTTTAGCAGGAGTACATGGGAATTGGTGAGGTTTTTTTTTATTTACAGTCTACACGTGTGCGCTTGAGTTCACATATCATATTAGGCAGGTGAATTCAGGCAGAATGTGTTTGAATAGAAATAATAAGAAATATGAAGTAATAGAAAGTGATAGATGATGTATGCAGTTATGTTCCATGGAGTAACAGTAGTAAATGTGGAAACATTACAGAATGGAAAGTGATGAGTTACATGGAAAGTGCAGAATGAGAATGTAAATGAGTCTATATGGAATTATAAGGCTGTAAATGTTTGTATTGAGTCTGATGGGCTGAGAGAAGAAGAAGTTTCTTCTGAACTTCTCTTGTCCTTCTTGTCTCAATTTTCCCATTTTTTGTCAGGGCTCGGGACCACCACTGACTGGCTAAGTGGCTAGGTTGTTTCCCTGCATGGGAAGGAAACCCAGACCATGGCAGTGAGACTGCCAGGTACATTACCAGGGAACTGGCTTAACTATAAATAATATTAATATTCTATATTTGTATTGGAATACTGTATTAAATACCTGGGCAGTATGAGTTTCTCTGATCAGCTTAAGCGGGATGTGGTAGCTTAGTGGTGGAGGTGTCGGACTACTGACTAGAAGGTTGTGAGTTCAAATCCCAGGTCCCCCATGATGCCACTGCTGGACCCTTAACCCTCAATTGCTCAGTTTTATAAAATGAGATAACTTAAGTCGCTCTGGATAAGGGCTGTAAACTTAACTTAACTTTTGGAAGGAGTCTTCAGTGTCAGGCTTTTTGTAACACTCACAAATAAAGCTGTACCTTTAGCATTTAATACTTCAGAGATGAAGGAAGAGTCTTCGATATAAAGGTGTTTTTTTTTTTTTCTCATACTGATATCTGCTTTTTTTCCTTACTATTAGAGAGAGAGAAAATAAGAGAGGCTGCTAAGGGGAACAGTTCTTTATAGCTGGTACAATAAGTGACAGAAACTAGAACATAGCCATAAACCGATAATGATGTGCCATTCTTTAATAAATAAGAAAAAAACTGCAGTCACTGGCAAATTGCTGGGGTATAAAACGCTTCAGGGTTGATTATTTTCCTATAACAGCATGTCCTGTCAGGTTTTATTTTTTACATATTTCTGTAAAAAAAAAAAATGTTACGTTGCGAAAAAATATTCCTCAGTTAGAGCAGCAGTCTAAGTGTTTGTTATTTAAAGTGTTTGGCGAACGGCATTATGGGAAGGAAGGTTAGGAAGGTTCTGTCCTTACGCTACCTTCTTTAGTGGAACGCCGAAGGTATTTGGAAGCGTCTGCGATAATGACGGGATAAACATCGTGATCTGGCATATAGCCGGTAATTGGCACATACTTGCTGCATTTCCATGCGTCATATAAAAAAAAACTGCAGGAACACATCATACGGCTCCTTCAGACTGAAACCATATTCGCTAGATGAATCAATGAATTAGAGCTACAGGATCATCATCTTGCTTGTCCCTGGAAGGATATCGGTGTCGCCTGTTTGTCTGACACTCGGCATGGAGAGTAAACACAGTATATTGTTGCTCCCATCTGTCATCAAGGCTTAGACAAACTGAACGAAGCTTGGCTCTAACTGGGGCCATATTGCCCAAATCACAGTCCAGATTCAGTTTATCTGGTCAGTAGTTATTGCTTATAGCATTCCTCCGTCTATATATAAGCCTGTTCATCTAAAAGACAAAACAAACAGACGTCTTAATGAATATTTACCTGAAATAAATAACCTGTACAGTGGGACAGGATTTCAAGAAAGAAACCATCCAGACCTCAAAGTGCACAATGGCTTCTTCTCACAAAACAGACAAGTGGATCTTGGTAAACGTGTACCTTGAATTTGCCTCTATTTAGAGCGGACGTGTGAGAGTTCACAGCTCCGTGCCGAATACTTCAGGGTCCAGTCATAATTAGATATAGGATCTGCACTTAAAGACTTTCTGAGGTCAGATTTATCCTAATGCGCTTTCCCACCTATTCGTCTGAATCTGAGCAATATCGATGCTTCCGGTTCGGTTTGCTTTTAGTTTTTCTACCAGAGTAAACATTTGTTTTAGATTTAAACGAATCAAAAAGGAAAAAAAGGAGCAAGTAGAGCTTGAAAACATTATTGTAACTCTCTAATACACTGGATGAAAATACAGTGACAAGAACCACATTTTTACCAAGTGTGTAGAGAAATCACAAAAAGACAAACGAAACCTTTTGTGTCACATCCACTACAGCTCTGTCCTTTGGCTCGGTTTGTGTCAGTTTAGCAGCCTGTGAAAATATGCTTCTATTCAAACTCACTAGAATCAAATAACCTGGAAGTCGACTCTTTCGGACCAGTTTTTGGTCCAGATTCTCATCTGCTGAAGCT
The DNA here is from genome assembly GCF_019097595.1 of Hemibagrus wyckioides. Taxonomy (NCBI): domain Eukaryota; kingdom Metazoa; phylum Chordata; class Actinopteri; order Siluriformes; family Bagridae; genus Hemibagrus; species Hemibagrus wyckioides. Next base: position 6,812,893 of record NC_080719.1, read on the forward strand.
GCAGGCTGGGAAATCAGACCAAACCGACTGAATACCACAAATGTAAAAGCTCACAGAGATTTTTTTTTGTCTTCAGATGTATAATCGTATGTATAAGATCCACTGTTTTGACACTGGGAGTAGCTCTGTAATGCAGAGGAAAGGAAAATATGAAACACCAGCACATATTAGATCAAGCCTAAATCGTGCTCAGGTTTTATGCATGATAATGTAATACAATCATGAAGAGCTCTTGAACTCGGAAGAAAGTTCCCGAGGGCCGCGTTGCATATGAGATTGTGGCAGAGGTAAATCAGTTAAGTTGATTTATCGAAGCGTAAATGACCACAGAGGGACTAAAGCCATGTCCCATAATTAGGCTGTTTTTAGACTATTGATTTCTGCCCGGAATGTTCTTTAACGCTTGTTCCTGTTGATAGATGTGGACTTAACCATCTGTAAGAGTGCCGTGAAAAGCCCGGAGTCGATGTTGAACCCATATATCAAAATCACTTGCTGGTGCCTTGTAAAAAGAACAGATTTTTAATGTGTATGTAGCTCGTCTAATGTAATAACATGGTTAGCTGGATACTGCTGACTTATGAATACAATGTTAGACCTGCAGGAAATCAATAGCGTAATGAAGCAGCGTTTTTCACGAGACCAAAATAACTCTAGACTTTTCTTTCTCGTCGTAAAGGCTTCGGCTTGTGGGTCAAAGATGTGTCTGAGTGGAAAAACTGTTCATTTTATAGAGAAATGATCAGTATGCATAAAAAAAATCTGCTGATTTCACTCCTCGCACTTCAGGTTGTTTCATGTAGATGTTTACTTGGTGAGTGTGTGTGTGTGTGTGTGGGTGTTGAGGCTACAGAATACACAATAACCCTTTAAACTCCCGTGACCTGTCGGCTTGTCCAGGCTTGCATTCCTCCTACTCTGAACTGCATTCCTTTTTTTTTCCTCATTAATTTCACTGTTGCTACTGAATAATTTATAGTAGTTACTCACTAATAAGCTTTAAGTTGAATAACTGAATAATAAGCTGGGATTTGAAAGGCTAAAGCAAAAAAGTGCAAAGATTTTATTCAAAGTGCATTTTAAATATTTTAATATTTTAAACATTTAGTGTAATAGAATATTTTAAAATCTGTTTTAATATATATTAAAATAGTAAAATTATTTTATAATATTAAAATAGTAGTAATAATAATAATAATAATAATAATAATAATAATTTATATTATTTCATTTAATAGATTTTTAAAATTTGAAATAGTTTTATTATTTTCCTATAATAATTTGGAATATTATATTATATTATATTATATTATATTATATTATATTATATTATATTATATTATATTATAATGTATTATTTTTGAACATTACAGTTAGATCCACTACTGTTAAAAAATACATAAAACATGAATAACAATTTCTGACCAATCAGATTCAAGAAATCAGCAGCGCTGTGGTCTAATATGCTAATAACGTGTATCTTTTATAGTGTGAACCTCTATATCGACACTCTTTCTGTTTTGTACCTCAACCCTCAGCCAGGTTTGGATGTGAAGTTGTTAAACAGGCAGCTGAGGTTTAATAATTTATGGACCACTGAGACATGGTGGTATTCGTTTCCTTGTGTGACGTTGGGGGCAGGCCACCTGTGGAAGTGGGAACTCTGGTTTCCTTCATTTCCCCTCCGGAGCATATAATACACTAAAAAAAAAACAAAAAAACCCTGAAATGTCACAGTTGTCCTACTGGGAAAAGCCTAGCAGACGATACGGACATGCCCAGACACTGCGTTGTTGAAAGTCGGCCTCTCGAGAAAGATTCACCAAATCGCAGAATTTTGTTGTTTCTTTTCCAAAGTGGATCTTTTTTCTATGAAAGTAAACACGTTTCCCCAGGCTGGATTCTTGTTTGCATCATTACATGGTTAGCATTAAAAAAAAAACAAGACTCAAGACGATCTGCCATGCCGAACCACCGCAACATGCTTGTCGCAGCGCTGGAAGTGATTAGCAGGGTAGTTGATTATGCAGGCAGGGTGGGGGAGTGCAGAGCAGGGCCAAAAAGAAAAGGCCTGAACCATTTAGTGGTCAGAACGGGATAAGCTTCCCCCCCTCATCAGTCTGTGAGTCAGTTCTGCAGCGTCAGCATTCAGCACACAAAAACGGAATTCAGGAAAAGCTCCCTCCGCTCTCTCTCCGAGTTGCCCATCCTCCCCCTCACTTTTTTCCCCTCCCTCAACAGCTTGCTCCCTTCCCCCCTCATGAACTGACATTCTAGAAGAAACATATGCTGCTAGTCCCACAACAGCTTGTGTCGCCTGAACGGGAGCAAGCCGAGGGAGGAAAGGCTCGTCTGGAGGATGGGATGGGGGTGGGGGCCGGACGGGACTGCGACACCATCCAAAAGTCCTCACATTTTTGACACATTTGGCTTCTCGGTGGTTTGTGCGCTTGTAGAAAGTATAAAATCTTCAGCATGCAAATGAACTCACTTTGGCAAGTCACTTGAGTGACTATTCTTAGACTTTTGGCACCGTGTTCTTCAGTAATCAGAAGGGTGAAGGCCTTGTCTTCAACCAAATCAGAACAAGAAAACTAGGTTCTACTTTGCTACGTTATGAGTTGTTGTTTTTTTCTTGTTCCATTCAGAGTTAGTGATATTGCTGTGGATGTTTTGCAAGCAGTCGTGTTGTGCTTCACACAAGCGTCTGACATGATTTCCGTCCAGATTTAAGGGGCGGTTTGAGGGGACGGACAGCTGGGCTGAAATTGGCTCGCCTGTAAAGGCCTTTTAGAGAAGAAAGTCTGCTGCTTTACAGGAGATGCCAGGTGGTTTTGGCCGAGTGTTTTAAGGTTATATGTCTGCTGCCTCCTCATTCGACCCAGCTCATTTCTCAAGGCAATTGGATCCTTCTAGAAGTCCATTGAAAGTACATCTGAGGAAAATAGAAACATGATCTTAATATCTGGGGAACTTCGGAAGCTATTTTAGCTGGTTTTGCTATAAGGGGGCAAGAAAAATGAAACATTTGCAGTCTCGCTCTTAACAAAATTGCTGAGGTGTTGACTTTTTTTTCTTTTTTTATAATCAAGAGCAAGACTTGATTGTATATATGTATGTTGGTTTGTGGTTGTTGGTCTGAAGGATTCATTATTTAGTTTAGTGTCCCTAAGCTTGGCCTGGATTCCTGACCTGTTTGGGTAGGTAGGGATTAACCAGTGCTGGAAATAAAGTGTATTATACCATGATTCCCTGTGTGTTATATATTATTAGCAATAAAACAGCTTTTGAGTCATTACAAATTGCTCATTTTTAGCGTGCTAGTTTCATACAATTGCATACTTGCAAATGCTTTCCTTAAAAACTACTGTCCTTATGTTCCCTTTCAAATGGCACATTGTTTGAAGGGTGCAAGAGCTGCCTAAAAATGCTGCCTACATAGACGGCCTCTTCACAATTAAGACAGCGGGGGTAACGGTGGTATATTCAAGTGCAGTTCAACAGTTTCCTGTCCTGGAGGGCCAGGTGTTTTTCCTCCTCAGACACCTGGTCCAACTCAACTGAAGATCCATCAATTGCTATTATATTACTCGTTCTACTATTATTTGAATATCATGAGTGTCAAATAATCCTGTTGAAACCACAATGGGACAGATTGATTTGTGATTTGAGGCTTTTCAGTAACATGACAAACTGTGGTTTTATTTCCTTTTAAGAGAGTGAAAAAAAAGTTATGGGTGATGACAAAACTGTAGGAAGTAACTTAACCTGAAATAGACGTCTTGATTGATTGTAACTATGAACAGAAGAAACAGGAAAAACAGGCAATTGCTCTAGTATGAGAGGAGTAAAACACTTCAGGACCTGTCGTTATTGGTGAATGACTTCTGACCACCATTTTTGTTTTTCTCTTTCCGTCCAGGTCTCGCCCTAGTGTGCTCCAGGCTTCGGCTTGGAGGTCCCAACCGCCAAAATTGATCCCAGCAGCTGGAGCGGCAGCGAAAGTCCTGCCGAGGACATGGAGAGGATGAGCGACTCTGCAGAGAAGCCCATGGACAATGACGCCGAGGGTGTGTGGAGCCCTGACATCGAGCAGAGCTTCCAGGAGGCGCTGGCTATCTACCCACCCTGCGGCCGTCGCAAGATCATCCTCTCTGATGAAGGCAAGATGTATGGTAAGACGTCCGCTTACGATTTAACTAGCTAGCTAGCTTGCCATGCTTTATTGCATATATTCTAGCATAGCCACTGATCGGCGCCAGACACTGGAGCTTCCACCTAATACATTTGATTTGTCCACCACAGAATAATTACGATGACATTACAACACGTCGTTTAGTTTATCTTTACAGCCATATTACAGTAGGGAACAGATTAAGCCAAGATGGCGACGTTTCAGCCAATAGCTCATGAATGATCATGCTCTAGAGACATCACAGCCCATTGGACAGCTCCTTTCAAATTTTCCAAATTAAATTAGTCCAATGGAGTTCATGTGACATGGACCCACCAGGTGACCTCCACCCTGCTGGGCACCACGATTAATCCTGGTGGGGATGTTGGGCTGCGAGGAATTAGACGGAGGGAACAATGAGTGGATGATGAATATGAGAATAATTCAGTCGATGAATTACTGCAAGCCGGTCTGGCCCCTGAAGACAGCGTTTCAGAACAGATGAGTCTCAGGGTGAGCGGTGGAACGGTTAGAAAGCCGACTTACCAGATTCACCAGTGATGGGCGCTCCAGAACAAACAAACAAATAACGACCAGAAAAGCTAGAAATAGCGCTCAGAACTGATTTGTTAAAGCAATAATGTCCACAGCTATGGGAGGAAGAATGAGACTAATCGTCAGTCAGTAAATTAATGTGTTAGCCCGTCTGGCCTCCACGGACCTCAGCAGCAGTATTTATTCGCTGGCCGGTGTGGAGAGCTCCGAGTCTATAAGTAAAGCAGCATGAACTATTAGTCGGGAGCAGATGGCACCACGGCTGCCACCAGCTGTGCCCCCCCGCCCCAACACTCATCCACCTACCCCCACTTTTCCAAAAAAACCCTGGCTGGGTGATGTCATGGAAAGAGGGCATACTTTCTTGCGTAGTCTCTCGCTGCCTGTCAGTGTCAAGTGAAAGCTGAAGGCCCTCGGGGGGCGTCCTTTGCAGCTGTCATGTGACCTCTCCGGCCAAATGAAATGTAATGTTTAGGAGTCGCAGCGATGGCTCTCAGCTGCCGCTACAAAGAGGTTTTCAGCACACACACACACACACACACACACACACACACTGCAGCCCCTCCTCCTTCTCCTTGTACACCAGGAGTGCCAGAGAAACTCACTCACACTCTCTCCCTCTGCCTCGGATTAAAGCATGACAAATGGCTTGGCCTGGCGAGTTTTAAATGATTAACGGCAAGTACAAGAGCCGCCAGTGCTCACTGATTTAGAGATAGCAATATATTTTTAACGTTAATAAATAAATAAAAAAGAAGCAGGTTTTATGCCACACACAAAATACAAATTATCAAAGAAAAATGTAAGTTACAAAAATAAATAAATATATATATATATATATATATATATATATATATATATATATATATATATATATATATATATATATATATATATATACACAATCATAACATGTAATAAATTAATTAAAAATTATTAGTTAATTGGAGGACACTTCGCTACTACATACTAGCCACAAAACAGTATAAAGAATAAATATTTATAAATGTACATTTTTGGAATATTTTGTGTAATAATATCATATATTTTATACAATAATAGATACAAAAGAATAAAATATATGCATTAAAGAAATAAATTCTTTCAGATATATTAAAAGAGGATACAATTATCTCAGTATTAGTCAAAGAATTGTTTTTATTAAGTAGTATTAATTGTAATAAATTAAGAAGTAATGAGTGTTTAGTGTTGTGTTAAGTGCAAGTGATATTTTAAGTGAGTCTACGTGTTTGTGAAGGTTGCACGTTGGTCTCGATCCACTGTGACCCATTAGGCAGTGCAAGGATTGAGCAGAGGTCAGCCGTGCCAGATGTTCAGAGTGTCTAGTTGCATGTGCACTCAACGGCCCTTTTTTCCCCTTATTACCGTCTTCCTGGTGATAGACATTCAAAATGACCTGAAAACCTCCATGGTGGTGTGAATAGAGAGTAAAGCAATCATCTGTGCGGGGAGAAAGAACAACCGGTAAGCAGAGGTGTGCTTTTTTTTTTTGAGCAATGAGGTTGAGCTAGATATAGGACCAGAGAGGGCAGGTCTGAAAGGCAGAGAGTGGGCGTTGTTTTGTTCCGGCACGGTGCCATTCTTTCACTGCCGAAACTAGTTTGGCGGGAACGACGGAGAGCTGAAGGCGGCAGATTGCGGCTCGGCGCTCTTTGTAGGGGCCGGGCTCGTCTTTCAGCCATGCAGCTGTCGCTGGGCTCCTAGTGCCAAAACCATCGCACCGTGAACTGTGACCCATGCACTCGCTCAAGCATTAACAAGGGCCGTTACAACTGTCAAAACAAGCAGGGCCGTCTGTCAGCGGGGAGGCCGAGCAAATTAAAAATCCCGAATTTGTTAATGTATTTTGCGTGTGCAAATCACAGAACGAGTCGACACCTGTATCGTGCATGTCCGTGTCATTCCTACAAATCAGAGCTGCTACATAAACTGTTGCATTATATTTTAGAGATCTTGTACGCTGAAACGTTTATTAATACGTTCATATTTAGATTTCAATGTTAAATGTAGGATATTTTTGTTAGGTTTTCAGACAAACCTGGGAAACTTTAATAAAAAAAAAAAAATAATAATAATAATAAAAACATATAAATCATGAAGAATCTCTGCATAAAGAGCAACATGTACGCTACAATTCATTTTGCACAAAGTACTAACATTTTACCAGGAACAAAACTGACCAACTTTCCCTTTTATTTCTTCCTTTTAAAGAAAAGAAAACAGAATAAATCTCAATCAACAGGTTACTACTGATTCTATTGAGGCAGTCCAAACTATGCTAGTTACTATGCTACTTGGCTAGCTCCTCTTGGTTGGTTAATTATTTTAAACATAGCTTATAAGCAGACTCTATCTGTACTTCCTTGTTATTACAAATGTATTTGTTTTGTGACATTCGAGCTCTTAGTCACTGTGTACTCTTCACAGCTAAGACTAGAGGATGTTGTGATATCCAGAAACCTCCAGCTAGCTAACTGTAGTGATGAGTGAAGAGCAGATTGCATTAGTCTGTGTGTGCATTCTGGTCGAACTGGCTGTTAAATAAATAAGTAACTGAGGAGAAAATGTTGAAAATAACGTGGAGGAAATTCCACTTGACCTGTACTGTGACAGAAGCAAGCTAGTTAACTAGCCTTAGCTAGTTAATGTGAGTGATTTTAGAGTATCTGGGATAGCCGCACGATATGAGGCTTTCCAAAATGCATATTTATTCACACTGGCTGCTTAAAATGAGGTTAAATGAACATTTTCAAAAGTGTACTGTTTGATAGTAGAATATTGCAGACATAAGCCTGTTCTAGATGATTCTCTCTTCTGTCATGTTAGTACTCTTCTGATGACTGTTTGCTTTTCAGAAAGTAAAAGTTACACAATTAGATATAAATAAAGAGCAAGCCTGAGTTTTGTTATGTGTTGTAACGTCTGACTGCATTCATCTTGTGACATTCAGTGTGTGATTTCTAGCCACAATTAGTCAAAGATGACACACTTCATGCCTCCACACTCCTTCTCGATCATTAGTTTCACTGCTGCTCAGCCTTCACAGTCAGACCTATAATGAGGACTCTCTTCATTTAATTTACTGGAATTGTACTTCATCCGAGTTGTGTTGTTGTTTTAAACAGTCGGCTAAAAGTAAGAGAACCAGAGTTGTAGTATGTGCTACACATTAGAGGTGTAAAGCAATGCCACTAGCTTTATCTGTTTAGTGCTCCAAATATTTGTATCACTCGAGAGACATTCCCCAAAATATAAACAAACTAGCAGCCTGATTGAAACCACTCGTACCCTGACCATAAGGATGAATGAATGAAACATGGTCTTCCTTTGTCCTGGGAGCTTTATCTCTGACCACTTGTTTACATGTGCATGAAAGTAAAAGCTCTTTTTATTTTTTGACTTTTTTTTTGTTGTTAAACCCATGGGATCCCAGAGCTCTAGCCACAACCAGATGCCTTTCTGGCAAAAGCAAATAGGGTGCCTCCTGTTCGTATCTGTGATTGTATCTATCTAGAACACGTGTTCTGTTCATCCTGAATAATGTGTTTATATTCCGTTATAACCCTTTAACACATATGAGCAACTGTTCGGCTTTATAGTCTCCTATATTTCCACATTAGATCACTGGTATTATCGTTTTAAGTGATCTTCTTTCTTGTCATTGCTTTATTGTTTCTGGTGGGCCATTTCTCCAGAATACCACCGGAGCTGATGAGAACCACTTCAAATGGCCCTTATTGCTGATGAAGCATGTTGATTGGCCCCAGGACACAGTGATCGTTGTTTTTGTATTTTTTTTCCGAAGGAGGCGAGACCTCGGACACCAGACCACAATCGGTGTCCGGCTTTGATAGGCCGGCTGCTGCACTTCTCCCGGCATGCGTTAAGGGGCGGGAGCAAAATAAGGGAGAGACACAGGTATTCGAGCAGCAGAAAGAGAGAGGGATTGCACATGTGCACTCTGCTGTCCTGAGTGCCTTTAAGCCCTTTGTTCCCCTGGCTGAATGCAGTTAATTAGCAACAGTTACTATAGCAACTGCCTCTCGCTTCAAAACAATGTCTAATTTTTTTGCGGCTAAGCTTATCGTACTGTTTACCTGAAGGGCTCGCCGCTGGCTCCCTGCCCAGCCTCTGAGGTTAATTGTGACAGCAGCGAAAAAACATCACAACCGCTGCTTTGTGGAGAGAGAAGCACAGGGGGGAAAAAAGGAAGAAAGCGACGAGAACCCTCAGCAGCGAGAGCCGAAGACCTAGCACTTACATAATTCACCTGCTTTGCGAGCCTCCATTCAGCCTGGCCGCAGGCAATTACATACCCTCTGGAGTACATCACTGCACACATGGCCAGATGTGAAACATGACAAGAAAAGCAAAATGGGACATTGAGATCAGAGAAAATGTATTTAATGGGGGTTATTGTGCGTGCGGGAGCGCCTTGCGTCAAATTGCTTGAATAATGCACCCCTGTAAGCCGCTGTCTCTAATGCGGCTCGAAGTTTTTATCAAGTGTCTGTCAATTTTTGAATCCTGCAAAAAAACTTCTTGCATTTTGATTCTTAAGTCAGGTTTACACTGGACGACTTGTACCATACAAAAAACACACTTAAAAGAATTTTTTGGTTGTGAGTTCAAATCTAGTCTCAGAATGCCTGGCTAGCATCAGGCTTTAAAAAACAAACTGGAATGCAACTGATGCCACGATGCTCATCTGTAAACTACCAATAAGAGGACGGTGTTCGAGTATGAGAAGCTCGGACACAGTCGTGGTCATGGCAAATTGTAAACAAAACATGATAACAGTCAAGAAAACACTTATTTCCTCAGACTCACTTTGAAAAACGGTTCTGTTTATGCCTGGATTTCTGCCTGGATTGCGCAGATTCCTAATGTAAGCAGTGATTTGTAGTGATTTTCTTTAATCTCAGATCAATCATTCTTCATTCATTCTTTTAATCTGACATGAAGAAATGTTGTCATATGTTTTATTCTAAAATTCAGTCAAGCTGTTATTCTGATCTTCCCATACAATGTAAAAGTTCTAATCTTGAAAGATCATCTGCTCTACAAGCAGCTTTACAGAGTCTACTTCCTCAAAGCAGTCTAAATATCACAGTATGTTTTGGATGATGCTCAGGAGCACATGCAGGCTGTTATGATTATTATGTGTGAAAGGACCATCTGTTTCAGGAACTGGGTGCTTTTAGCGGCTGCTATCAGGCCCTGGCCACCCGAGCAGTCTTTTACAGTGCATCTGTTTGCTTAGGAGGTGGCGAGTGTTAATCATATAGTGCTATTTTTCGTCTGCGACTCAAAGCCGTAAGACGTTATGCATCAGGATCGAGGTCCGTGCATAATAGCCAAGCGCAGATCGGACCTGTTTGCCGTGCCGCTTTGATGAGGCATTTGTTTTTGCCCTGCTACTGACACGCCGCACACTCAGTCATCTCATCAGGGCCAAGCGGCCGTCTCAGACGGGCACTAAGTGGCACTTGGTTTGCAGAGCTGCTGTGGTTCAGTTAAGCGTAATAAGCGAGCCCGGCCACCCCCGTGGACCGCTGCCGCAAACCCGGCCACCCGCTGCGAGGATAATGAGGAATTCTGGGATCCGCTCAGGCTCTCTCTGCTACCTGCATTCACTCCGCGAATGGAGTCTAGAGAACTTCAGCCTCATACACACTCAGATATACACACACACACGCACACCTTCTATACAATCCCTCGCTTTCATCGGCACGCCATTGTGGCTCGGTAGCAGCTCTGTAGTTTTTACACCTGTGAAAGACACGTTTTCAATTACACTGTGATTACTGTTCATCGTGTGAAGACCAGTTACTGAGGCAACAGGTTGGGATAATATACTTGTAGACATGGCGGATATCCTCGCTATAGATTCCTATTAGTTCTAGAAAGCGCTACAGATTCCTATTAGTTTTAGAAAGCATGGGGAATGTGCATCCAGTGGCAGTTCTATCACAGTGTCTGCATTATAGTGTTTGTAGAGACCTTTATATGTATCTTGCATTGCTCTGTTGTCTTTACATATCTTCAGTAGGTCATTACATTTCCTTAATGCTTTTTCTTAATGATTGTATTGTTTTAAAAATGCAAACATGTCCTCATGCATTGTTTTAACATATTAATATTTTATCAGTGTCTCAGTTTGTAAAGTCCAAAATCCAGTACTTTGAGGTTAGGGTTTATCAGCGCCAGTAGTTTTCTTTAGCCGATGTAAAACAAGTAAAAAACTGGTCACACTTTAATTCTCTTATTTCTTATTGATTATGGTACTGACCAATGGGTTTAAGCACCATATCTTTCTAACAGATGATGTGGCTATTTTAAATGATAACTTTTTCAACAGAACTGCTGTTTTATTTTCCTTGGCTTTCTGCTGATTCCAGTGATTGGGTCTGTTCTGTGTAATTTATTGCTCCAAAGCCCTGAAGGTTCTTCATGTTTGAAAACTGCAACAGTCTTGTTTTGTGACTGCTGATAGTCTGTTTGGTTTTTGCTCTGCAAATTTTCTGGGCAATAATTGTTCAACTATATACATGAAATGAGCACATGAGAATTCCAAAAGCCATAATCAACCCTAAACCCTTTGTTATTGCGATATAATTTTAGCTATGGCATTGTGGTCTTGTCCTTATGATCTATAATGTCCTTCTTAAAAAGGGTTGTCTTCAACCTGACCCGGTGAAAGCACATCTGCTTCAGGTTAGCCAACCCATCCCATGCTTGACTGCTCACCTTAAACCAAAAGCCCGAGGCATTCGTATCTGCTGTTTGGTTACACTGCGAGATGTAATCTTATTGACAAGCCTCTTTTTTTTTAAAGATGTTTGTAAGCACCAGAACTGAAAGACTTTGTTTCTTGAATCCTCAGTCAGTTTTATTCTTTGACATGGGTTTAAAAAGGAAAAACCCCAACCCATCTGAGATTTAGTTCCCTAATGAATTCCAGAGCAAGGAAAAAGAAAAAATAAGGCTTGCTTGATTTTCACTCCCAGATGACTGTTGTCTGGCTTTTTGCTTCGCAAGCAACGTGTGGCTTCAAACTTCACACGGGTTCCTCATCAGTATGGAATGTGCTGGGGAATCACGTATTGCTCTATTAGCAAAACCGCCTGCACTTATCACGTAAACACAGCTAAAGCTACAGAAGATAAAGAAAGCTTTCTAATTTATCTCAGAGTGTAAAACTTTTGTACTTTAGTCTTTTCTCTTTATCAAGTAAATGGCCATAGTACAAGAACCACATAGACATTGCAGTGAAACATAAAGGAAAACCCACCCTGAATGATCAACAGTGTCCAGGATTTATTTAGCAATAAAAGAGTCACCTTTTTGGTTGAAACATTTTTTTCCCTCAACATGTTGGTTCAGTAATCACAATACTTGTGGTGCCAGTACTATTTAGTCCTGCCGTCATCTTTTCCTTAACAGAGAGTGATGCAGCAGCACTTTACTCCTTTCATCTGTCTAGTTCTCTCACCTCCCCTTCTGTACAACCTGTTCATACAGATTAGCTTGCAGAGCTTCAACTTTCATGCTTACAAACACCATTGCACTCACAATCTCATAGATAGACCATAGATAACCAGTCGAAACGAGTCTCTGCTGTGACATTGTGCAGCCGTGTTGTGAGTCCAACATTTGCCCCAGCATCTCCGTCTACTTTACAATACACTGGATATCTTACTGATAGGACATTTAACATCACTAAAAGATAGGGAGTGAAAAAGAAGCTCTTGAAAATCTGAGTGTCATCCCTTATGTTTGAGGTTGTTGACTCCTATTAAACGCTATTGTAACTCTGCTAACACTGTCCCCCCGTGACTTCAGCATGGCAGACGACTGCTAAAACTAAAACACATCACCAAGTAAAAAATCACTGAGCACATCACAAAATACATCAATATAAACATATTTAAGTATGCTTTTCTGGGTGGACTGTGCTTTTCACCCACACTGGCATGTCTGCTTTCCCTTTAGTCTAACAGAAAAAATCTATTTAATCATTCGGTTTAATTACTCCATGGGTGTCCACCACATTTTTGTACTTGATTTGCTGGGATTTATGTGTTCTATGTTTGCAGGACAGCAGAAAGCAGCAGGTCTGAAGGTGAGTTGCTTAGCATCTGAGAGGCTGTGGATGGAATCCAGTAGACCAGGCAGCCTGTTCAGTAACTGGTTTCAGGTTGCACAGCTCCAGTTGGTTGCTTTTGTGTATCTAAAACAGGACGCTTTGTACCATTTAAAGACATAGTCTACTTAAATAAATGATTTGCTGTAATTGAAAGGAAGGGATCATCACTGGATCATTTTACCTGCCTGTTAGTATTCGCATCCCGATCCCTAAATGCACATTTGAGAGTTATTCCGACTTTGAGCTGGGATAGGATTGGATTTGGAATGCTAAAGTCTGAGTGGAGGAAAAAAGAGAGAAATTCCCATGCAATTTGCAGCTGTAAAGCTCGCTGAGGGAGTTTGACATTGATTGAGGCCTGGAGCATGAGGGACCTGAGTGGGAATTGAAGGGTGTGCGACATGGGTGTTTGTGTGTGTGTGTGTGTGTGTGTGTGATGCATCAGGGTCATGAAGTTTGGCTTTTCATTTACACATATTGGTGACTGCTAACAGGTTTCTCTTCATGTTCAGATGCAGGATTGATCCTGAGAGATTGAAAATATTGATTTAACCCTGCGTCTGACTGTGTGTGTGCTGGGAGGTGCTAGTCGGTGGCGTGTTCACACATCAGCAGGACTTGAGTTCCTCCGTTTCTCTGGTTCCTCTTGGGACTCCTCATTACTGCCTTGCATTTCCCCTTCTCTCTCTCTCTCTCTCTCTCTCTCTTTTCTGAAAGAGCCTCTTCTCACCCCCCTGACCAGACCTGCCTCAACAGTAATGTATGTGATGATGATGATGCACTTGCGCCTCCTAATTGATAGAGCAAGGCCGTGGAGGACTGGCTGCATTAATTGGCCTTCTGGGAGCTTGTGCAGATTCAGCGAGGTTGGAGTGGCTTCTGCTCTGCTGACAAACACTGCAGAGTGGAGAGAGAAAGGACAAACATGGCCGAGTCGAATCCCCTCCCCACCTGCGGCTGCGCTCTGGGGATTTACGAGAGGTCATCTAATGTAATCCTCTCTGTCTTGAGAAGGCTTGGGGTGAGCACCTGCAGATTTCTGCCGTTGGCTTGTCTGTTTGCACAATGGATGCTCGTCATTAATCCCAAGCCTCCCGACACTCTTCGTCCGCCTGAACGTCCATAATTCAGGCTTTTAGCGCTAACCTGGGTCACCGGGAGTTAACTATCGATTCCATTTTTGTGTTTGGAAACTTTGTATTGATTTTTAAAAGGGTATTCATTACACTTAAGTGTCTTTTAATAGAGAATTGAAATGATCTGCAGTCAAGCGTGACTCATAAGACGGATGATCTATTATTAAGTCTTAAATCTAACACTGACTCTAGACTTTATTTTATAGTAAGTTATCTCATAAGTAACTGCTCTCTGACCTTTATCAGGAGATCCTGCAACTGAGAGAAAGCTCACAGCTTGCTGCCCCACCGCTCTGTTAACCGTGAATACTCGCAGATCCAGCTTGCATACCTCGCCATTATTTGCTGCACAAGAGCAGCATTTTAGGGTGACAGTGATTGAGTGGTGTATATAGTCTGTAGGTGTGATGGTGGAATGTGAAACATTAGTGGTTTCTTTCAGGCATGTAGTACTTTCTGATCTCTGCTAGCTCTAGACCACAGCTGTGAGCTTTTCGAATTTGCTTCCTATAAATGCTTTCTACTGAGAAGCAGAGGAAACTTGTGTTGTATTTTCTCACCAGCCTTCATCTTTTGGTTGACGTGTGGTTGTATAGAATTGAAGTGGTTTTGTTACTTGTTTTTTTTTTTTTTGCTTTGATAGTACTTGGTTGAAGATTGGCCAAGAATTAATGCTTTGTGGGCCACTGAAAAGCACAGGATTAAAGGTGAGCTGTGCCAAATCAGTCTCGTTTTAAGAGATTCAAGATTCAAGAAGTAGATTTTGTCCATTCCTTTTAGTCTAAAATTACTCATTTTTCCCAGGGCACCTTTGAGAGAAACTGCAACAGAATATTTAAGTATAGGCATTTCTGTGGAATAATTTAGATGCTTTTAGGAATAGTTGTGGGAATTGCCAGATAAACATCTTAAACCTATTTACAGATAAAGAAATTTAGGATTCTGCTATGCGTTAATAAGAGACAAATTACGGTTAAAAGAAAAGACCAATGAGGTCTTTAGTGTATAAGAGACATTGAGACATTGCAAGACATTGTTCCACACAGCGAGCAGCAGATGGCATGGGGACCACGGCCTGAGTAGACCAAGAACTCCCAACAGGTTCACAGTTCACCGGGTCACTTTGCAAAACATATAGGCTTGAACCTTGAGCTTGTAAAGGCAGGGGTGACTAGGGGAGCAGCATTGTGACCCAAAAAGAAAGGCTGGTGTGGGTGTGACTGCCACAGCGCTGGGCGTGGTGACTTTGGCCTTGAAGCCATTCTCAGACTTGGTCATCTCTAAAGCTTGGGGCCCTCATTTGAGAGCTTAAGCTAGCCATAATCGGCAGCTGGTTGGCAGGAGTCAGATGTTGGGCTCAGCAGTTGTTATCCAGTGCAGTTTCTAAATGGATTTCATTGGTCAGGCGCACTGAGCCCTTGTTCCCCTTCCCCTAATTATGACTGAGAGCAGCACACGCTAACCTACAAAACCTCTTAAGCCGTACTTATTCAAGAGGTCAAATTTACCATACATCTCAGAGCAAGAGCTCTTGCCTCTGCTTTGGCTTTCCTAGTCACTCTGAATTTGATTAAATAGATGAGCTGATTGGTTTAGCCCTTTTTATTCGAAAAAGCTTCATAAATGTGGGTTAAATGCGGAACTTATTTAAAGTGCACAGGCTTTCGACATAATGAGACAACAATTGCAACAGGTTGCTAAGAGGTTTTGTTGAGGAAATTCCGAGATTCCTTTTTGATCTTTAATATGATGTTTCATTTGGAAGCATGTAGGCAACCATCAATTCAGTGTCAGCTCTCTATCCTGTTCAGTTTCCAAGGCACAAGTACTTTCTTTCTATATGGCCTCTCATTCTCACTAGTAGTGTTTCCTAGAACTCTGCCAGTGACCCTTGGAGTCTGGAGGTTGCCTGAATGCCTCCATATTGTTGGTTTAGTCCATTCTAATGCTAATGGAAGCCCGAGACCCTTGAGTCATCTATCACGCATGACAGGAAAGCAGGGGTATTGTCTGGGCTTGATACCCCACACTGGAACAGGACAGCCGCCTCTACCTCTTTCATTGTGAACAAACCAAACCGACTTAATGTTCCTGCACTAACGTGTCTGGCTTCACTGTACACGTACATTCTGACAATTAGTGTAATGTCCTATTTTACAAACTGCCAAGTAAGTGCAACCTTGACAACTCCATTCCATTAATGCACACATTTCACTGAGGGATCCTGCTAAAGGCTTTTGCTTTTTGCAAAAAACAAAAAAACAAAAAACAAAACACAAATGCCCAAGGTCTACATCATTGTCCCCCATAATTGCACTTAGTTTATATCCAGTAGGCATGTTGAGTTTTCATGGGGGCTAATTAAGGTTAAGCACAGGCAAAAATTCTGATTGTGGTTCCTCTGTCACAAGTAACACTTACCAAGTTACAACCTAATGAGAATTAACGACAGATTTGGATGTGGGGCTGAGATCAACCAGAGCTCTGCACACTTTGAAAAACTACCTCTTCTGTTCCAGAGTGCTGTGCAAGGAAAAAAGCCACATGAAGAGATGCCTTGCATGTGCATAAGTGCCGCTGGCTGACTCTCACACTGTGCTAGCAGAATCCAGCATGCACTGACATCATCGCTGGACCAGATGTGAGCATGGTCTTGCCTGTTAAACCAAAGTGCTGCTACAGGAAATAAGTCCTTTGCAAAATTAGCTTGCAGAGGAATGGTTTTAGCGATCAAATAATGCAACAAAAATGCCTGAATATGCAGCAAGTAAATGAGGATGCTGTTTATCACTAAAGCCTTTCTCTGATTAAATCATCTCTGCTTTGTTGTGACGGCAGGGAGTAAGATGGGACTGTATTTGCCCCCCCCCTTTTCCTGGGTACAGAATCAATGGCAGGTTTCCTTCATCCTCTTTAAGTGGAAGACGGATATTAGTGTTGGCAATGCTGGAGATGACTATGGCTGAGACCTGGGAAGAAAAAGGAGGGGTATGCCACGTGTTGCTTAATCCAGGGGACAAGTCTGTAGATCTTCTTGACCACCAATTCATTCTCAAAACCCAAATCCGGAGCTTGAACAGCAGTCCTTTAACTGGCGTGATTGTGATTATGAAGTGCATAATACGACACATTTTCTCTTTTATTTACTGTAATGACTTGCTCATTTAGTGGCACTTCAGTTTAAAACTTGGGCTGTTGGAGCAGACCTCAAATGGTGGGCGAGTCTAGACACATTAATTAAGATTACAAATGTATGCTTTGAAATACAAATTCAAAATCTGCTTGTACTGTGCCAGTTGGACCGTTTGGGCGACCCTGAGAAAGAAGCAATAAAAAAAACCAAAGGAAATAACTCACTGAGGAGTGAATTAAAAGCAGGCCAGTTGAAATCTTCCCCCAAATGAAAGGAGTGTGATGGAACATGGTCAGAAAGTGCCAGTGGAAAGTGAATATGTTGTAAATCATGCTGGCCTCCACTGCAAGCAGCAGGGGGTGGAGGTTAGAAGAGCTGCAATGGGGGTAGTCAAGGGTAGCTGTGCAGACCGAGCAGCTGTGTAAACCCTACTGATTGAGGGAGGGCCTGGACAGAGGCAAGCAGGGAGGCAGGGAGGGATAAAGCAAAAGAGGGGGAACTTTTCAATAAAAGCAGTTAGCTATCCCCCACTCAGCTGACTTCCACATCTCAGCTTCAAACCGTGCAGATAATCAGTGCTCCGCCTCGTTTTGAGAAAGAGCCTCTGCCTGCCTGGCGGCTGGATTTAAAACCACCTCCAATGCAAGCACAGAAAGCTTTGAGGTTTTCTTTCTCTGCATATGAAGGGTAAAGGCTGAGGGAGGCTCTATACCGTGGAGGGTGTCCTGAAAGCCCCTCAGCAGGGAGTAGGGGAAAGGGAGGCAGTCCAGCAGCCTCGGAGAGGGGGTAGAGCTGTATTTCTAATAGAAAGAGAAGTCAGCTGCTGGAGGCCAATCCTGGGAGGTGGGGGTGCCTCAAGGCTCCATTGTGGGCCACTGCCGTTTGAGGGCTATTGATATGTCTCCGGTCCGCCGTGACTTATTCAGATCCAACAACTTTTTTTCCCTTCCCGAAGAGGGTGGAGAAAACACTTTCACTCTCTCCCAAAAGCTAGGACTCTAATCTTTGGGGTAACCTCATAAATACCTAATGCTTCCCCTGCTGTTTTAAGTGACGGGCTGTCTTTTACAGGCTGACGTCCTAAACCAATTCCACACCTGATGGATCCTAATAGAAGTTGGTTTAGTCCATTTTTAAACACTGGCCCATTAAGTGGGTGGTGCTGTATAGAGATACAACTAGTTGGCTGCAAGATCTGTCTTATTAACAAAGCTAATGTTTAATATGTATCTGATGAAAGCTGCAATGTTTTTTTTTACCTGCAAAGTTCCTGGAAAGCTTGTAATTATAAAAAAGACTAAGGCTGTGATGAAAAGTACATGTGGAAGCAATAGGGACTAATGGCTACCCAAATTTGAACAGGATTAAAAGGCTAAAAATCTCAATTTATAAATTGTGAACCACAGACAGCCTCAGCTGCCGTTTGTCCTTGATTCCTAAAAAAAATAAGTTCCTCAAACTTTCTTTTAGACATCAGTGAGTTTAGCAGTCATGATTAATCCAGGGTACAGTTAAGAGATTAATGCCGAACATGCCGGGTTCATTGAAAAGCCTGCTTTTAATACTTTTATTAAGAAATCTCCATGGGGCAGGGGCAACTTGGGCCACGTGTAATGGCTCTACTCTCTTCTTTAAAAAAAAAAAAAAAAACCCAAAAAAACACTAGTGCTGATTAGCTTATAAAGCATACAGAATTACTCCTTCTAAACTTAATGGGGGGTAGCTTGTGTGGCCGGGGATTTGGAGGCCTTGAATTTGGCCTGCCTCTTTTTTTGTACGTTTTTCTTTGTGCCAGAGTTGTTTTGCACTGCAAACATAGGAGAGAAAGCACACTGCCCCGGTCCCGCTGAGCACGGTGGCTTTTTTTTTTCCCTCCAAGCCGGTGAAAAGAATGAATTATTCAGCAGTAAGCATGCTTACAGCTGGCCGATTGTGAGCTTTGATCTAGGAATGGGGCGTCTGCATGAATGGGCCTTATTGTCATGTTATGTGTACACAGTGTGTGAATTATTGAAAGTGGCGAGGGCCCTGGCTTCATCTGGGAGAGATTACAGTGCAGGCATGCTGGGGTGGCGGGCTGGAACTGCAGATCTCCCAGATGCTGTTTATTTGTTCTCGGGTCACATGACTGTTGGTACGGCCTTAACGAAGAAGTAGGCGAGACTGCCCCCGCACTCTGACTCATCCAAAACTCTCACACACACACAGGCCTGAGGCTAGACAGCAGTGCACACCTGTCGGGTGGGGCCATAAGTGGCGTTTTTTGTTTTTTTTGTTGTTTTTTTTTGTTGTTTTTACCCAGAAGGTATTATTGACTTTGCAGTTGAGCATATAAAGACAAAAAAAATGCTTTTGAGCTGTATAGAGTGTAAAATTTATAAAACTTTTTTTTGCTTTATATGGGAGCTGTTAGATATGTGAATATTTAGTGTCACGTTGATCGAAAGACCATTCGTTAAGCAAACAGCATAGTTGCAGAGTGTGTGAATATCAGTACTCGATGGAAAGGTGGTCTTTCTTTAGATGACTGAGTACACTGCCTACACTCGCACACGGACAGAGAGAGAGAGAGAGAGCACTTCTTTTTCACGCGACAGGTGTGTAATGGCAGAAGCTCAAGAGGCATTACCCGGCCCTGCTGGCTTTCATCTAGCCCACCTGAACACAGCGAGCTCACCCTGTGCACAGCAGGCACAGGCTGCAGCCTGCACGTGTGTGTGTGTGTGCATGCCCTCATTTCACACAACCTAGCATTTCCACATCCAGCAGAATATCCCATACTGAAGTCTATACTCTAGTCCATATACGGTACATATTCCATACAAGCGATCAATCCTCAGTCTCTGATATCTCTGGTATGATGAGTTGCCTTCAGCTAATTAATGAATGCATGTTATTAGCCGCGACAGAGAATCCGCTACAGCCGAACGGCCCGTTTTTTTTCCCTCTTCATATATTGATCGGCTCTGCGACATTAGTTTTTCAAGTACTCATTTCGGTGCGCTGAAATACTCTGCCACGCTGACCACCCCGATCTATATTATTTACAGCACAGGTTCAAAAATAGCTTAGTAGTTGAATATTAAAGTAAAGCTTGCGTTCCACATTCACACTGTGCCTGTTTATAAAAGCTGGTTATCTTACACTGGCCCAGATTTAAAATGGAAAACAACAGTTCTATGGCAACCATTGGATACAGCTGGACACGTAATTAGAGTGGCTCCGTACCTATAATTTGCGTAATAGTTTTGAGGTGGCGGCATGTTATTAACATATGAAAAGGCTAAGCAGGGGTCATTGTGCCTCGCATGGGCAATTAGGGGTGAGCCGAGGGCAGAAGAATGTTTGGAGCTGCCATTAATTGGAAATCACTACAAAGCCATGCTTTAATTATAATTTAGCGAGAACAGCACTGCGTTAAATGGACATATTTCCTTTGCCATTATGGGCTGTAACAGTATGAATGTCGGGATCTGTTTCCTTTCACGACGTGAGGCTTTGAAGAAATTGGCCTTAAATTAGATTAATTTGAAAGGCTATAGAGTCACACGGCTTTTTTCATGCTAATACCATGTGTGGCGTGCGTTTGCATTTCAATGACACATGTTTGTTTGGTTGGGGGGACAGAAAACAGCCCAGCGCACTGGTCATTATGAAGGATATACCTAAACAGAGACAGGAATCTGATCACGAATCAAACGTGTCATCTTCTCGCTTTGTTTCACTTTTAGGTCGGAACGAGCTGATTGCCAGATACATCAAACTACGGACCGGGAAGACGAGGACGAGGAAGCAGGTAAGAAGCAGCATCACATGCACATGAAGGAGGAAGGCCATTTCTGTTGAGTGTGCCTGCCTGCTGCCTGAGCTTCTGCATAAAAGATTATGGAACAGATTCTAGTATCCAGCCAACGCACACTTACTGCACACACATACCGTTATATATAAATCCTTCCAAATAGACTCGCATGGTGTTTAGATATAAAATAAACATTTTCCACTCACACACACACACACACACACACACACGCTAGCATGGAGCTTTGCTGCATGCCCTCGCTGGGAGTAAATGGACTGATGTGACCTTGGAAGTGGAGCACTATGCAGAGACTCCTTCAGCAGGCATTTTTTATTCAGCTGCATGACGGCACGATGCTGAACTGGGGCTCTGGCCAACACACACATACACACACAGACACTCAAAGACGAAATAGCAATAAATAAATTTCTCTCACAGTGGAAAGAAACGTCACCCCACACACTTATTTAGTCATGATAGAGACTCATTACCTGTTAAAGCCTGTGTTCAGTCGCACCTACATAGTGCACTTGATTCCCAAGTGCAGGGGACAAGAAGTAAAGAGACACAACCATTACAGTGTTGTGCTGTGTGTACATTGTGATAGTAACTTTTCGTGAATTAGATAAAGCAGGTAGCTGCACCACTATAAAACTACTACTTTACAAAAAAGTAAACTACACTCAAGCTACTGTGTAAACTTTTTTCCCCCCATTGTGTAGCTTCTTTATTGCTGGATCTGAGTCTAGGACTCCCCAAAAACGCACTGTTTTATCATCCCACCCAAATCGAACCATAACCGAGTATTAGGCTAGTTTATAACACAAAAACTTTCTTTTACTGGTGAATCTTTTTAAATAAATAGCATAATAGATATAAATAATGCACCTCCAAGGCTCCTGGAAATCCTACCATGACACCTGATGTCAGTTATTTTACACGCAGCTAACTAACTATCCAGGTAGCCTTTTCAACGTCTTCAAATATTTTATTAATTCAGCGATCCTCACCTTTTTTATTGACAAATGTTCAGGTCACTTCCTATACTTGAAATTATTAGGTAATTAATTTTCCTACATAGGTTTAATGTTTAATGGTTTAAAATGGCATTTTCATGGGTACTCCAAGCGAAGAGCGAGGTAACAGCATTACAAAGATGTGCTAACATGGCCACAATTACATCCTAATTTGATTTGCATAAGCTCCATCTTAGCTGAAGTGATTGTTGTAATTAAATTGGAAAGGTCAAAGGAGCACTTGCACCACTCAGATACGTGCAAGTGACTTTGTGGCGTTGGAGTGTTGACTGGCAGCCGTTATTAGCACACTAAAATTCGTCGCCGTCCCCCTCCTTTTTTGTTTTTTGTCTGGAACTCAAACCTCCCCAATCACAGTGACACAGCGCTTAGCAGAATTGCAAGCTACACAGGCCGCTAGGTAAAGCGCTCAGTCCCTAAAGGCTACTAGACATGCCCATTCTCATTCAGCGTGCAGCTGAGCACATCTGCTGTTTCTTAATGTGCTTAAGGAGCCTGCATCCTCTTTAATCAGCTCACTTAAAAGCCGAGGGCGAGCCAAGCCGGTGCGGCTGGTGGCTTCGAGCTTGGGCCGCGCTTCTCCTCTTTCCTAAGTAAGCCCTGCTGCTAAATCCTTCCTTGAGTGTTCTTATGGTGGAAAAAAAAAAAGTGTAATTACTTTTCTGTATTCTTTTGTTTTTTCTTTCAAAAAATGGAGGTGTCTAGTCACATACAGGTCTTAGCAAGAAAGAAAGTTCGCGAAATCCAAGCCGCCATCAAGGTAGGTCTGACTCCGCCCCCCGTCGCGGGGGTGGGGGGGTTTCATCACTATGGTTACAGGCTGTGTTTTTCCTTTGTCTTCCCTCCCCCCACTCCCTGACCCCACAGGTGTCTAGTCACATTCAGGTTCTTGCCCGGCGGAAATCTCGCGAGTTTCATTCCAAGCTAAAGGTATGCGCTTCTCTGCTTTCGGCCCTGTGGTTGCCGCGCCGTCTTCCTGTTTTCCACGTTGCCCCGGTTTTTCTGTAACCTATAACCTTTTTTGCATGTCAAAGTGTGTGTGCTTTAGCATGTATAATTCACTTCCTCCACCTTTCTCTTTACCTCTTTCCCTCACACACACACTTTGTCTGTCACACTGCGGCCATTTGGTGGTTAGTGTCTCTCTTTTTTTTTAATGACTGTTTATGCCGCTCTGCCTTGATTGACCACTAAGTGCATCTGCTTTGAAGCTACCTAACCCCTGGGACCTCTTTGTAGTGCGAGTATAGTTCTTTATTATTAGCTTATAAAGCTGACCTGAATAGAGAGCAGGCAGTGTGGGTGGAGGGGGTGGAGAAATCCAGCACACTAGATTATTCTTTCATCTATATTTGGGGCAAGGAAGTTATTTATAGCTTAAGCTGAATTAAAGAAATCAAAGCCGATGACTCTTAGACTCTTAGCTAGCGTATAAATTGCATGAGCTTGCATGTGTGTGAGTGTGTAACGTTCCGGAGTGCGTTGCGATCAAGCCGTTTGGAGAGACCTGCTGGCAGAACGCTTGCGCTGGCCGTGAGCTGCTGAGGTCAGGAGTCAGACGGTCAGCAGTTAAGCTTAACCTCATGCTCGTGGGCGCGACCTTTGCAACCCGAGGCTGGGATTTCGATGCAGACTTGCCTTCTTGCCTGTGCTGTAATGAAGTCATCCTTTTTTTTTTTTTTTCCTTACCCAACTCTCAGTGGAGTGACCGGGCCTAAAGATGGACCATTATAGCCATTCGCTTGCTTAACGTGAGGTTCTCTCGGGCGCTCTCTCGCTCTTTGTCCTCTTTTTTTCTGGCTGTCAAATGCTTACCTCATGCTGCATTAATGAAACTACTCAACCAACCCCCCACCCCACCCCACCATCACACACACCCTACATACTTTACCCCCCCCTCTTTTTTTTCTTTTTTTTTCTAAAGGCCACCTCTGATTTTTTAAAGCTTTTTGTGTGATGTATCATCTAATAATAAATTGATTTGTTATTTAAGGGGTCACCTTTGAACGTTGGTGACCTTGATGTTCATCAGCCTTCATTCTGACTTTCTTCTTTCTTTTCTTTTCTCTCTCCCCTCTCCCTGTAAAGAGATGACAAACTCTTTTGCCCGGCACACTTTTCCACAGTTCCCAGTATACTCAGAAGGATTAATGACCCTTCATTTGTGTCCCTGTATGAGTGTGTGCATGAGTGCCTCTCTCTCTCTCTCTCTCTCTCTCTCTCTCTCTCTCTCTCTCTCTCTCTCTCTCTCTCTGTGTGTGTGTGTTTTTCCACCCTGAATGGCTGATCTTTCAGGGCCACCGGCGGCTGCTGACTAGAAGCAGTCCGCCTTTTGTACGGCTTTCTGTCTCCTCTCATCTAAAGCAAATTAGAAGCAGGGAAGAATTCGAGCCGGCTCCCGGTGCATTAGAGTAAACCGTCCCGGCGTCCCTTTATCCGAGACATGTTGAGTGAAATGACAGTCATTACGGCGCTGCTCTCGAGGGATAGTTTGTAATGAAAGGTGGCCACAATGATCTAAAGCCCCCATATCATCAGCTGCAAATCTTCCTTTAAGATGGCTCAGCTCATGACTTGCAGTCCGATCCCGAATGTTATATGATGTTCGAGTTTAAACCTTCGGTATTGATACAGATTCAGTTACAGCAGGGTTCAAAAAGTCTGGCGTCTGCCAAGAGTCGGCTACTAAGAACGGTTCTTATTTCATCGGTTATGAAAAGCTGTTAAACACAATTACATCATTCATCACTTAGGGGGGGAAAAACATGCATTTCCTTTAATAACTGCTTATGAGTAATCTGAAGAGGACTGTTCTGATTCATTAACAGGTCTTACTCATTAGGAAATGACTTTTAACAAATGCTGATTGTATTGTGTTACGATTTGACTAAATATATAACGAAAATATTTTTTACCCCAAAAAATGTTTTAATAAGATTCCTGAGATTCTTCCTATTTTAAAAAAAATATATATATTTATTTATTTATTTACTTGTGTAAATAAAAAAAAAATAATAATAATTTTTAATTTTTACTGTTTTTTTTTTTTTTTAAGATATCAGAAGTTGAACTCAAGACTCGAGACATTTCCTTTGGCCCATACGAACATAAATAAATAACTTGTTCAGATATTCAGAATAGAAACTACAATTCACCATGGTCACACTTTCTAGAATTCACAGAAACTCCTTGTATAGAGCGCACGGCTTCACATCACACGCCACTGAAACTCTGGAGGAAGTCGACGTCTGTCTGCTGCCGCATTTGACGCAAGTCAGACCTGTGTCTAAAAATGATTCAGAAACATGTCAGCCTTGTGTGTGATTCAGTCATTGACTCCCAAAATACATCTCCCAGTGTAGTGATCTACAACAAAGTTGGAGTGATGGAGCTCGAAGCCAATGTGAGACTACTGTTAGCAAAAATAAAAACATTTACTCAGCCTAATAATGCACAGATTCACATACACTATATTGCCAAAAGTATTCGCTCACCTGCCTTGACTCGCATATGAACTTAAGTGACATCCCATTCCTAATCCATAGGGTTCAATATGACGTCGGTCCACCCTTTGCAGCTATAACAGCTTCAACTCTTCTGGGAAGGCTGTCCACAAGGTTTAGGAGTGTGTTTATGGGAATTTTTGACCATTCTTCCAGAAGCGCATTTGTGAGGTCACACACTGATGTTGGACGAGAAGGCCTGGGTCTCAGTCTCCGCTCTAATTCATCCCAAAGGTGTTCTATCGGGTTGAGGTCAGGACTCTGTCAAGTTCATCCACACCAGACTCTGTCATCCATGTCTTTATGGACCTTGCTTTGTGCACTGGTGCACAGTCATGTTGGAAGAGGAAGGGGCCAGCTCCAAACTGTTCCCACAAAGTTGGGAGCATGGAATTGTCCAAAATGTCTTGGTATGCTGAAGCATTCAGAGTTCCTTTCACTGGAACTAAGGAGCCAAGCCCAGCTCCTGAGAAACAACCCCACACCATAATCCCCCCTCCACCAAACTTTACACTTGGCACAATGCAGTCAGACAAGTACCGTTCTCCTGGCAACCGCCAAACCCAGACTCGTCCATCAGATTGCCAGATGGAGAAGCGCGGTTCGTCACTCCAGAGAACGCGTCTCCACTGCTCTAGAGTCCAGTGGTGGCGTGCTTTACACCACTGCATCCGACACTTTGCATTGCACTTGGTGATGTGTGGCTTGGATGCAGCTGCTCGGTCCCATTCCATGAAGCTCTCTGCGCACTGTTCTTGAGCTAATCTGAAGGCCACATGAAGTTTGGAGGTCTGTAGCGATTGACTCTGCAGAAAGTTGGGACCTCTTCGCACTATGCGCCTCAGCATCCGCTGACCCCGCTCCGTCAGTTTACGTGGCCTACCACTTTGTGGCTGAATTGCTGTCGTTCCCAAACACTTCCACGTTCTTATAATACAGCTGACAGTTGACTGTGGAATATTTAGGAGCGAGGAAATTTCACGACTGGATTTGTTGCACAGGTGGCATCCTATCACAGTTCCATGCTGGAATTCACTGAGCTCCTGAGAGCGACCCATTCTTTCACAAATGTTTGTAAAAACAGTCTACATGCCTAGGTGCTTGATTTTATACACCTGTGGCCATGGAAGTGATTGGAACACCTGATTCTGATTATTTGGATGGGTGAGCGAATACTTTTGGCAATATAGTGTAGTTTCTGTTAGTCCTTCTTTTTTACTCACATTAGATTCATGTTATTCTTCTCCCAGAGCCGGTTGTTGGTGTTCCATCAGGGCGTGATGTGGCCCAGACAGATGTGGTGTTAGAGAGCCCTGCTTTACAACATGCCCTGATTAAAGATGACTTCAATTAAACCGTGTCTCTGACATAAAGCGTGAAAAAGTTCAAACTCTCATGTGGTTTGAGGGTAACAGTCAAGTTTAGGGTCAATGAGAATCAGGGAAACAGCTGTCGCATGACCTCTCGACCTTGCCGAACAAGCGTATAATAAGATACTTACGTGTAGACACAGAGACACTTCCAATGAGAGGAAGCAGAATTGCTGCAGAGGAAAAAACTCTCATGGATAATATCTTTGTCAATTTTGCTACACGTGACAATAAATATCACTAAAACCAACAGTTTGTTTGTGTTGCGTGTTGAACAGGTTTAACCGATAAGGAACAAAAGTCCACGTGCCTTGTCCAATCAGCCTCTGATTTCTGATCTTTTCTAACAGTAGTCGAACCCGATATGGTCTTCAGCTGTTTCGGCTTGTAAAGAGTGCTACTTTGAGTTACCTGTCAAAATTTGGCCATTGAACTCTAAACTCTCTGGCTGTTCAGAGTTTTCTAGTCTGAATTTTAAAGACTGTAGACAGATGAGTCCATGTTGCTGTTTTCAGCAAGCGGTCCAAACTTTTGTCCTTTCCGATTCCTTAAAAAGAACAGTCCTTAGTAGACGACTCAGACTTTTTTAGACCCTTCGGTGATTTATAGTTCGGTAAAATGATGATTAAGCAGGCGCATGTCCATGCTGTGTGCTGATGTGAGCAGTGTATGAAGCGTACGATTACAGTGAAGCCTTGTCTGTTTCTGTTTAGGTCACGAGCATGGTAAGTACTTTGTCCTGAGTGTGCTTGTCTCGTGTTCTGCTTTTCGCGTGCCTGCTTCTTGCCTGGGCCACACCTACACACACACACACACACACCACACAAACAACACACAGCTCTGCCAGCATGTTCACCTCTAGCTCATGCCCACCGCCTCTATTCAATCACCGCTGCACTGTTCTGCTAGCCTTCAGCTCTGTCTTCTTCTTCAGAGTTATTATCTGCTACCTTTTCGGGCTTTTTCAACGTTGCACAGAGCAATGTTTTTTTTTTTAACTTTAATAAGACCACATTGGCGTAAAGAAGGATGTCTTTTGTAGCCTTTGTGCACTCGCAGGTCTGCGCCTGGCTCTTGGAGCTTGTTAATTAACCTTTGGCGCGTTGATGTGCGCAAAATTGTAAGCATGCCTTGAATCGAAAACAAACCTGAATGTCTATGTGCAGGGTTAGCCTTTAACCTCATCAGGAAGATTAAAGCTCGAGTTAATGAGTCAGTATATAAAGGAGAAAGACTCTTAACCACAGCGTCCTCCATGCCTGCATTCACCATTAGCTTCGTGTTGTTGACTCTGTTCGACAGCCTTGATGGCTCAATGTCGAGGGAAAATGTAAGACGGTGGAGAAAAGGAGGTTATTATTGCTTACTTTCTACCCGTTAAAGATGTTTTATTCGTCAGACGGACATTTCTGGTGATGATGCTAACGCACAGCTCAATATAAGTACAGGTGGATATAGTACTTTTCATATTGGGTTAATGAATGCGAGTTTAAGTATATGAAAGACATTCTTCTCAGTGTACAGCCGTTGTACAAACACTTATTTTAATCACTCGCCAGGTCTGATTCTGGTGCACATTCCTTTCCCAAGCGAATGCTTTCATGTTCATGGACCAATGCACTTTATAGCTCCTTTTGCTTGTCTGGCTTGGTCTTTGCATCGTACAATAATGCCGTGCACATCTTTCCTTTTTGCTGCTGGACTTTTTTTTGCCATTCTCTTTGAATCTTAAACGCTTTTTATACAGGATCAGACCGTGAAGGACAAAGCCCTTCAGAGCATGGCATCCATGTCCTCAGCACAGATCGTCTCCGCCACGGCCATCCACAACAAGCTGGGCTTGCCAGGCATCCCTCGACCCGCCTTCCCCGGAGCGGCTGGGGTAAGGAAGCCCAATCCCATTATACACACACACACATACACACACACACAACTACTGTACACATCCACATCTGATAAAGACACCACTGCCATACTCCAGATAACAGCCAGCATGGCACATACTACACCTGGGTTTACAGGAAGTGGGCTAACACTCAGATCCTCCGAGTATCACAGTCATGCAGAAAGTGTGTGTGAGTGCGGATAGGCTTTGCTTTGTTGTCTATTTATGTATCTAATTCTCTAGTTTTGGCAGGGCATGATATCCACGGGACAGCCAGGATCCTCACAAGAGTGAGTATAACTACATTTCTGTTCTTTTTTCTTACTTTTTATTGTTTCTTGTTTTTTCCCCCTGCTTTTGCGTGATTATTTCATGGCCTATTTGAACATCCCCATATATGGCATAATATATACAGGTGCCAAAATGTATACTTCAGGCATTGTATTTCTGATTTTTGACTCCTATGCTGATACAAAAGAGACGTGTGGAAACTCTGCTTTCATGGACTCGCAGCTGAAACAGCAGCCAGACAAAACGTTATAAAGTTCTCTTGTCTTAAAAGAAAAACCGGTTGACTGAAGGGGAAAGGACTCAGGACGTGAAAGTTACAAGACAAAATTTCCTCACATTGTGTATCATGAGCACTGTATCGCTAATATTCATTATGAGCTCTGCCTCTACTTGCTCACTAGGTGGCAGCACCGGAGATAGAGGGAGTGGGAAGTTAACAGCCTTTAAGCATGCTTACTCTAGTAACCCGAAAAAGTTAAGCTAATTAGAAGAAAGAGTTACGGTACATGTCAAACACTAGGCTTATAGGATCACTCCAGCCTGTAGCCTCGCTTCATTTGCTCCATTGGTCCATTCATTGTGTGTGTGTGTGTCATGGTTTCAGTTTGTGTCTGTGTGTGTGTTGGTGTGTCTGGGTGTGTATGTGTGTTGGTGTGTCTGTGTTGGGGTGACAGTGTGTGAGTGTGTGTGTTGGCGTGTCTAGGTGTATGTATGTTAGGGTGTCAGTGTGTGAGTGTTTTGGGGTGTTGGTGTGTATGTGTTGGGGTGTCTAGGTGTATGTGTGTTGGGGTGTCTAGGTGTATGTGTGTTGGGGTGTCAGTGTGTATGTGTGTGTCTTGGTGTGTGTGTGTTGGGGTGTTGGTGTGTCTGGGTGTGTGTTGGGGTGTTGGTGTGTATGTGTGTGTCGGTGTGTCTAGGTGAGTGTGTATATCAGGGGTGTCGGTGTGTGTTGGTGTGTCTAGGTATGTGTGTGTTTGAGGTGTTTGTGTGTATGGGTGTCTTGGTGTGTGTGTTGTGGTGTCTGTGTGTCTAGGTGTGCGTGCATGTATGGGTATGTGTGTGTGTGTGTGTGCAGTTTCTGTGCTGCACTTGATATACGTCACACTCGCATCTAAAACACTGGAGATGTAGGTTGTGTGCTGTGCTGTCAGTGACATAACCACAAATTAATTTCAACAAAATAATAATATGCAAAATAAGATTGTGGTTGTTTTTCTCATCTTTACAATTAAACTGCTAAGTGTGACATGCTGCTGCATTTCAAGTGGATATCAGACAGCAGGAGCACAGCAATGATGACAAGAATTTGTAATTCAGATAAAATATTTACGCTCACCGAACATCCATCTCTTCATATTAACGTTACAATGAAATACATTCATAACACTGAAAAAAAAAATTCAACTCTAGTGGAACTTTACACCTTATATTATAAATCCTGTACTTTTCTAACACAGTGGATTCATATTTCAGGAGTATTTCAATTTCTAGTACAAAATAATGGTATTTATTCGTGTCAGTATCGTCTGGTGAAGCCTGCATCAGGTCACGTCTCGTATCGTGCCTGGTGAGAGAGGTTACCTTCGCTTTGTGATGACGGACCCGTGAATTCGCAAATCTCAGGCAAAGTAAAAGAAGAAAACCTGACTCCGGTCCAGGTTAAAAATGGAGATGCTTCACCCCATGCATTTAATCATCTGTTTATAGTTTGCCTATTAGTATGTGAGTTATTTCTGTTCTGTGATTCAGGTAAGATAATAGGCAGAGCAAAACCTTTAGAGTTCTGTGTCTTGATGGTTCCTCTCACCGTTCTGTTTTAGCATCAAGCCGTTTGCGCAGCAGGCCTACCCCATCCAGCCCACCGTCACAACAGCGATTTCAAGTATGTCTTATTTTGTATTTCATATTAATCCAGGTACTTAAAAGTGAGCACTGTATCTCAATGCTAACTTCTGTGTGTGTGTTTGCAGGTTACGAGTCCACAGCAGCACCAGCACCCACAGTACCAGCGTGGCAAGGCCGCTCCATCGGCACCAGCAAGCTCAGGCTGGTTGAATTCTCGGCTTTTCTGGAGCAGCAACGGGAGCCAGACTCGGTGAGTAATAAGACTCAAGGACGAGTTCTTCCGAAGCGCATCTGAGGATGATTCAACGTCTGAAACGCTCACAATAGAGTTTTATACCGTGGCTAAGAAATATATAAAACAATATAAAATAGTTGCAACACATTGCAGGACAAAAAAAAAACCCACCATAGACAATTTGACCACAAAACAAAATCTGTCAACACAAACATGAGATGAGACGAGGGAATACGATAACGCAAAATGATCAGAGGACGCAAGATTCTCTGACAACACAATAGAAGAAATATCAGACAATACAAGATACTCCATCAACACAACAGTATCTGACAACATAAAATATCAAATGACAAAAGATACTCAGACAAACAGGATCTGACAACACCAAAAACATCAGATGACACAAGATACTCAGACACTCTGACAACACAACAGAATCTGACAACACAAACATCAGATGACACGAGAAAATATGATGACAAAAAATGATCTGAGGACACAAGATTCTCTGACAACACAATAGAAGAAATATCAGACGATACAAGATACTCCCGACAACACAAACATCAGACAATAAAAGATACTCCCGACAACACAAACATCAGACAATAAAAGATACTCAGACAACACAAACATCAGACAATAAAAGATACTCAGACAACACAAACATCAGACAATAAAAGATACTCCCGACAACACAAACATCAGACAATAAAAGATACTCAGACAACACAAACATCAGACAATAAAAGATACTCCCGACAACACAAACATCAGACAATAAAAGATACTCAGACAACACAAACATCAGACAATAAAAGATACTCAGACAACACAAACATCAGACAATAAAAGATACTCAGACAACACAAACATCAGACAATAAAAGATACTCCCGACAACACAAACATCAGACAATAAAAGATACTCAGACAACACAAACATCAGACAATAAAAGATACTCCCGACAACACAAACATCAGACAATAAAAGATACTCAGACAACACAAACATCAGACAATAAAAGATACTCCCGACAACACAAACATCAGACAATAAAAGATACTCAGACAACACAAACATCAGACAATAAAAGATACTCAGACAACACAATCAGACGACACAAGATACTCAGACAACACAAACATCAGACGACA
Organism: Hemibagrus wyckioides; assembly: GCF_019097595.1. Classification (NCBI taxonomy): domain Eukaryota; kingdom Metazoa; phylum Chordata; class Actinopteri; order Siluriformes; family Bagridae; genus Hemibagrus; species Hemibagrus wyckioides. Next base: position 6,845,186 of record NC_080719.1, read on the forward strand.
CAAGATACTCAGACAACACAAACATCAGACAATAAAAGATACTCAGACAACACAAACATCAGACAATAAAAGATACTCAGACAACACAAACATCAGACAATAAAAGATACTCAGACAACACAAACATCAGACAATAAAAGATACTCAGACAACACAAACATCAGACAATAAAAGATACTCCCGACAACACAAACATCAGACAATAAAAGATACTCAGACAACACAAACATCAGACAATAAAAGATACTCCCGACAACACAAACATCAGACAATAAAAGATACTCAGACAACACAAACATCAGACAATAAAAGATACTCCAACAACACAAACATCAGACAATAAAAGATACTCCAACAACACAAACATCAGACAATAAAAGATACTCAGACAACACAAACATCAGACGACACAAGATACTCAGACAACACAAACATCAGACAATAAAAGATACTCAGACAACACAAACATCAGACAATAAAAGATACTCAGACAACACAAACATCAGACGACACAAGATACTCAGACAACACAAACATCAGACAATAAAAGATACTCAGACAACACAAACATCAGACAATAAAAGATACTCAGACAACACAAACATCAGACGACACAGGATACTCAGACAACACAAACATCAGACGACACAAGATACTCAGACAACACAAACATCAGACGATAAAAGATACTCAGACAACACAAACATCAGACGACACAAGATACTCAGACAACACAAACATCAGACGACACAAGATACTCAGACAACACAAACATCAGACAATAAAAGATACACAGACAACACAAACATCAGACAATAAAAGATACTCAGACAACACAAACATCAGACAATAAAAGATACTCAGACAACACAAACATCAGACAATAAAAGATACTCCGACAACACAAACATCAAACAATAAAAGATACTCAGACAACACAAACATCAGACAATAAAAGATACTCAGACAACACAAACATCAGACAATAAAAGATACTCAGACAACACAAACATCAGACGACACAAGATACTCAGACAACACAAACATCAGACAATAAAAGATACTCCAACAACACAAACATCAGACAATAAAAGATACTCAGACAACACAAACATCAGACAATAAAAGATACTCAGACAACACAAACATCAGACAATAAAAGATACACAGACAACACAAACATCAGACAATAAAAGATACTCAGACAACACAAACATCAGACAATAAAAGATACTCAGACAACACAAACATCAGACAATAAAAGATACTCAGACAACACAAACATCAGACGACACAAGATACTCAGACAACACAAACATCAGACAATAAAAGATACTCAGACAACACAAACATCAGACGACACAAGATACTCAGACAACACAAACATCAGACGACACAAGATACTCAGACAACACAAACATCAGACGACACAAGATACTCAGACAACACAAACATCAGACGACACAAGATACTCAGACAACACAAACATCAGACGACACAAGATACTCAGACAACACAAACATCAGACGACACAAGATACTCAGACAACACAAGAAATATCAGATCACACAAAAATGATCAGACGACAGGAGACACTCTGGCGACACAAGAATCTGACAACACAACAGAATCTGACAACTCAAAAAACATCAGATGACGCAACAATGATCAGACGACACAGGATGCTCAGACAACACTAGAGGATCTGACAAAACAAAACGATCTGAGGACACAAGATACTCGGACAACACGAGAGAATCTGACAGCAAAAGAAATATCTTATGACGAAAAACGATCAGACGAACCAAGATACTCTGACAACACCAGAGAATATGCCAGCACAAAATTATCAGACACAAAAAATGACACAAAACACAACAGAATCAGAAAACTGATCAGACCAAAAAAATGAAAGAACACAAAGCAAAATCTTAAAAAAAATAAACACAAAATCTGACAGCACATAAGACAATCTTCGACAATTGTTGGACTCGCAAATGACCACTTACACAACGAACACTGGATTAGTTCCAGTAAAGGAAAACTGTACTAAAGAAATCCTACACGATTGTGTGCTTCCAACTTTTTGTGCACAAACATTTGGCTGTATGATGTATTTAGTTTTTGTCACAGTCAGAAAATGTATTTATAGTGACATGATATATCACACACAGTCCTGGAGATGGTCATCACACCCAGATGTGAAGTTCTCCCATGACTTGCCTCTTCCCTTTCTGCTTCTGGCTGTAAGGAAGAATAAATCAAATCTGCCTTTAAAGCCAGATTTCTTCTGATTTAAAAAAAAAAGAGTTTCTCAAAGTGTGTGTAGAAAAATCCTTCTGCTGCAAGCTTCTGGTTATACATGATATGACCGTTCCACACATTTTTATTATCGATTGCTGCTAATTTGCTGAAACATCTGAACGCTCATGCAACAGACGCACAACGCCATCTTCCTCTGATCAGGGCGTGGGTTGTGTATTTCAGCCAGGAGCCAAGCGAGGAACAAGGCCGGAGAGAAAGGCCAAACACATTTCTGTGACCCTGAGCAGGAGCACGGCATTTTTTATGATTTCTGTCACGGCGGCGATCCATCTCAGTTTGTCTGCATTCTCCAGACGGTTTTGTTTCACTATCGATAACAGCGCTTATTTGTCAGACCTTTAGCTTTTACAAGTTCGTACAAAGGATTTAGGAGCATAAACATGTCATTTGATGCCTTAAGAGAACGTGGATGTCTTTTATGCATCTTTATCATTTAAAAAGCATCCTGTTTTCCAGTTTCTAAGTCTCCCTCTTGTTCTCTTTGCAGTACAACAAGCACCTTTTTGTACACATCGGTCAGACAAATCACTCCTACAGCGATGCTCTGCTGGAGTCGGTGGACATTCGTCAGATTTATGACAAATTCCCTGAGAAGAAAGGAGGGCTGAAGGAGCTTTTTGGCAAAGGCCCTCAGAATTCCTTCTTCCTCATAAAGTTCTGGGTAAGTGGATTGGAGGTCAGACAGCGTTTTCTGTCTAATATTTATGCAGGATAGGCTTTTAATTTTTTAGGACTTTATAATTAATTAACTGTTAAGTAAAAATCAATAATAACCTGTAATACAGACAGTATAAATCAGTTCTGAGAAAATCTACAGACAGTGGATTAAAGGAAAAACCAGCATAATGTGTCTTAAGGTTTTTGGGTCACTACAAGCTGCCAGAATTACTTCAGTTCAGTTTAGCATTGACTCTGCAAGTCTGTTGAACTGTACAGGAGTGATGAACATTATTATTCTGAAAAATATTCCATCGCTTGGGGTTTTAATGCTTGCGGTAGAGACACTGTCTCATACATCGCTCAAAAATCTCCCATAATTGTGCAACTGGGGTGAGATCTGGTGACTGAAGACCATGGTTTATGAATTTTTTTTTTTGCATTTTACAAGGGAGGATTGCATCAGGAAAGGCATCCGGCGTAAAACCTGAACCAAAATCAGATATGCGGCCAAATGATCCGCAATGGTGACCCCAAACAGGGAGCAGCCAAAAGAACATTGCACCATTATTTATTGATATTATGTTCATTCACTGGTTTTTGACATTTAGTCTTAACGTATCTAGGCTTTTGTTTTGTTGCAAGGAATGTGCAGAATGTTAGGGTATTCGTAAAACCCATTAAAACCGTTAAAAGAAGTTTTCGGCTGATCTTCGTATGTTCTACCCTTATTGGGGCGGGGCTATCTTATAAGAGACCACGCCCTTCACCGTAAAAACGCGGTCAGTCGGATGGACGTTATTTTGATGAACATATACAGTATATACACAGCCTATGAAACTGACGCATTAAGCCGAGCTAGCGAGTGTGTATTATTCACTGCTTTGTACATTCACACACCATGGCCTCGCTGAATTTTTGAACTCATGCCCAGTCCTTCTTGAATGCAACAGCCCACTTCAGTCTGAGTTTGCATATGCTCCGGACCATTTGGCAGCTATATTTGGCGTGGCGTAAGCAGGAAAAGTGCCAGATCAAAGCCTTCGCTAATTCAGTGTAATATTTCAAAACAATAAGGAGGGGCTCGGCTTGCAGCTCTAATAGCTGTTTAAACGTAGCGCATGTTTTACCCCAAACCAAATGCTAACTAGTGGCAATCGTTAAAGTGGGCTGCGTTGTCGGCGAGCGCGAGCCTGCTCAAATTCCGTTTGAAGTGACGAGCGGATCTGAATTTCAAACGAAACCCCGGATCTGCACAATAATGCCTCTCGGGGATATTATGTGAAAATCTAATGGGGCTGCCTTAATGAAGGAAGAACATGCCGGAGAGGAATATTTGCGTTTTTTTATTCTTTGTCCCTCTTATTAATTTCTATAACGACCATCAGGTCTTAATGAAAGAGAACAGGGCATTGAGAGCTTTTTTTTTTCAGCTTACAAGAATAAAATAGCTTTTAAGTAACGTTCCATTTAATATATCTGCTTTTGAAAGGCCACACTGATAAGGCGCTATTTAACTGGCAGCGTGTAAAGGGCCGGATTGTTAGCTCAGTGCAGCGCTGAACATGAATAGTGTTTTATAAGACAAAGTAGAGATGTAAGGGATACAGATTTCACCGTGATATTTCCTTAATTCACCCCTTAATGTATTTGAACAACTGGGGAGTTTTTAAATGCGTCAGTCTTTACAATAAGCCTGCACTACACATCATGACCACTAGATGGCAGAGGCGCTATACGTCGTTTAGTATACTGTATGCGCCTGTGTTTGAATTGATGTACAGCTCTACTAAGTCACTGATGCCAGTTCTGACACTTCCGGTTCTTCTCAGGCCGACCTGAACTGTAACATGCAGGAGGAAACCGGGGCCTTTTATGGCGTCACCAGCCAGTATGAGAGCCCGGAGAACATGACCATCACCTGCTCCACTAAAGTCTGCTCATTCGGCAAGCAGGTGGTGGAGAAAGTGGAGGTAGGGTTTTATAAACAATGTGCATGTCTTAGTGCTTATCAGGATGAGAGTTATTGAGAGATCAGACAAGACTATAAAATAAAATAAAAAAATTGAATAGAATTAATATAATGATTAGAAATAATAGTTATTATTGTTTGCAATAATAATTCTAATCATCTTACGTTTTATCCAGACGGAATATGCTCGCTTCGAGAACGGCCGATTCGTGTACCGGATAAGTCGCTCCCCCATGTGCGAATACATGATTAACTTCATCCACAAGCTCAAGCACCTGCCTGAGAAGTACATGATGAACAGTGTGCTGGAGAACTTCACAATCCTATTGGTGAGTCACTGGGTCGTTTATTTTCATCTCTGACCTCCAGCCTGTAAGAGAGGGTGATGGGTGAAGGCCTCGCTCTCCTGGATGGAGACGGGTCAGCATTCCTGCCATTCTTTTCACTTAGCAGCAAGCTTGCAGGGATTAAAAGGCCATTTCTCTTCCATGCAGCTGCGCTTCCTAGGTCTTTGGTGTGCTCTTCTGCATCATTTCCTCCACAGTCCTCACATTCTCATCCTCGCCCTCTTACTTGTCTGTAAAACTGCTCTAATCTCTGAGGCTGAAGGACTTATCCTGAGGCTTTTATGTGGTCATTTGCAAGTTGTAATAATGTCGTACATCTTTTCCTGTTCAGTGTTTCTCAGTTAGAGCACATAAAGCTCATAAAAAGCTACTTCTACATACTTCTACTTGGACTGAAATTGTAGTACAGTGTTCTAATACTAAAACTAATGTGCAACGTCAGTACTAATGTTGATGACCTTCTCAAAACAGTGATTAGCATGGTCAGAGTTAGAGATTTAACTGTCCAGTGTCTTAGTTTAACTTATAAAAGTTAAAATCAGTATCTTATATTATCTATCTAATCTGTAGGAAAGGGGTTCTCTATTTTACTGTAGACATCACTCTGTAAAGAGTGAAGGAACCGCTGACAAGCTGAAATTTTAAGCTGAGGGGTGTTTACAGTTGCCTGTACCAATTTATCAGGAAATCACACAAGTCTTGCCTCGAATGCATCATTAATTCAGGATGGTAGAGTGGGTGCAAAAGCTTCTGTTCAAATCTACAAGTATCAAATCAATTTAATCATTAAAATATATATAAAACTAACATCGGAAAGACTCCTTAATCATAAGCAGCACTCAACAATGTGCATTTCTGTCTGTATAAAGCGACTCTGCTACAAACATAGGATTCATTTTATACTGCAGGATCATTATGAATGCATTTATAATGGAAAGGGGATTTTTCTTCAGCACACTTAAACTCTATAGGTTGTGCAGATTTGGACCTCTGCTGTTCAAACAGTGCAAATGCATTAGATACATAATTAATAGGATGCCGATTCCCACCGTGTGAAACATACATTCCCAGGGGGAACATCGTATTTTATTTTTTAATTTTTTTTCCATCACATCACCATGTATTGTTCCACCCTTAGTACCTGAGTATGGATAAGCGTGTTGTTTATGCACCATAAAGGCGTTGGTGTACTATTTTGTATTACATTTATTAGTGTGCTTGTGAAGGCCTCCAGGTGGTCCAGCAGCTCTCTTATTACCGTGGCCCGGGTTCGATGCCCGGGTTCGATTCCCGGGCAGGGAGTTAATCCAACCACTGAAGAGTTAACTCTCAGTGCTGGTCCCAAGCCCAGATAAAACAGGAAGGTTGCGTCAGGAAAGGTATCTGGTGTGAAAACCTGTGCCAAATCAAAACACGTGGACCAAATGATCCACTGTGGTGACCCCGAACAGGGAGCAGCTGAAAGAACAACAACAGTGTGCTAGTGGATGGATGAGAAATTAGATCTTTACTTCGTAAACGATTCAAGCAAAACTTGAAAAGAACAGAAACCGAGCAGTGTAGTGAAACAGCTGGCCATAAGAAATCTACACACAAGTTTTGATGGACAGATGTGAGGCACGCATGTCAAGACAGACTGATTTGATCTGAGCAAAAAATCTGAATAGTGCCTATTAGAGTTCACCTGGAAGTGGACTGAGACCAGTGCACTCAGATTCTCACATCCCGGGTATTTTTCCCCCACACCTGATCTTTGTGTCCTCACCTGCCTTAACCAAACGCACCGAGGACGCAAACACACCGGTTTCGATTCAGATGGACTGCATGTGTGAAAGGAGCAAGAAAGCACTACACAGAACACAGACAGAATGAACGTAAGGAAAGGCAGCAATCTGTAACGATTTTTCAGTGTAGTATTGTGGAAAGTAGAAGATCGGGGGTTCCAAGCCCCAGCACCACCAAGTTGCCACTGTTGGGCCATTGAGCAAGGCCCTTAACCCTCTCTGCTACAGGGGCGCTGTATCATGGCTGACCCTGCGCTCTGACCACAACCTCCAAGGCTAGGATATGCGAAGAAAGAATTTCACTGTAATGTATATGTGACAAATTTTGAGAAGAAAAATATGGGAGGAGCATCATGAAATGGTACACATTGAGGGGATTTTTGGGAAATAATTCAGATCATTATGGGATGTCTTGATGAATCGATCTCGGGTTTATTGCCGACTTTTTGCAATAAACTCTATTTTTGCTTTTCTCATCCACGGCTTTTGTGAGTCTAAAGTGTTAGAGTTAAATAGACAGAAAATGGATCTATTAATCTGGTACTGATAATGATTAGATTGTGAGAATACCGCCTTATAACCTTTTTTCCACCTAGAATTTGGCAACAAAAAGCATATTTAAAAAATTTGGGATTTGTGGATTTCCAGTGAGTAAGAGCGTGTGTGTGTGTGTGTGTGTGTGTGTGTGTGAGTGGAAAAATGAGTTCTCCGATAACATCCCACGACTCTTCACCTTCTCCTCAATTCTTTTCGACTCTGTTGATTCCAGTCGAAGAACAGCTTCATTTAAGTGTCAGCGCCTCTGATTCTCTCACTCTCTCCCCACAGGTGGTCACAAACAGAGACACACAGGAGACCCTGCTGTGCATGGCGTGTGTGTTCGAGGTGTCGAACAGCGAGCATGGTGCTCAGCATCACATCTACAGACTGGTGAAAGAATGAAGCTCGTGCCAGCTAGCAGATCTGTCCTATAGACTCTGAACCTCAATTTAAAAGAAAAGAAAAAAAATAAACAAAAAAAAGTGGCAGTGCCTCTAGTTCAACTCTCACCTGCAGCGATTCGAGCTCTGATCCGGGTGACGCTTATTGTTATTATTATTATTTTTTTCAGTCTTTATTAATGTATATGTGTTGATGTTTTGACTGCAGCTGTGAATCACGGTACAGTTGTATTATGTTTTGATACAGGAAAGAATCATTTTAAAGGAAGCCTAATCCACTTTTTCTCCGTAGGTTGTGTGTGTGTATATATATATATATATATATATATATATATATAAAGTGGCAGTATCGCTAGACTTCGAGGTCGGCTTGAATTAGAGAAAGACAATGTTTTAGGTTTTAATCCTATTATAATGTACACCTTAACAGCAGATTTAGCCTTTTAGGTTCATATCAAAACAATACCGTCTATGAATGTGTACGTGTCTGTGTATAAATGTATATACCCGCATTCCTTTAGGCTTTCCAAAGATTAAAAAAAAAAGAAATCTTTCATTCTGGAACATTCGATTGATTTAGAGAGGAATAACTGTAAAGGCCATCGAAATAATAAGAATACAGTTACTGCATTTCGGCATCTGTAGCATTCAGGGAATTTAAAAGTGCAGCCCTTGGAAAAAATAAAAATAAAAATCTCACGTGTCTCACCCGGCAATAAAAAATAAAACGTAAGCAGTACTCTATCTACTACACTGCAAAAAATCTGAAACTATCCCGTTAACGTCTTAGTGGTCAAACCAGTCACTAAGGGTGCTTTCACACCTATTCATCCGTTTGTCGAATCCAAATCGGACACTTCTGGTGTGTTTCTGCAGTTTGTCATCATTCAAAAACGAAAGGGCTGAAAACGTGTTCGATTCGTGACTCACGTTTCTCATTCATTTGCCAGAATTAAGTGGAAATGAGTAGAAATGAAAAATTTGACTCACGTCTGAGTTTATTATCTTACCGTGACACCGGTCTCTTTTTTTTCCCCCTCAGCACTGTATGGACACAAAAATAGGATCTTTTCAAATCAGACCTGAGCCACAGTCATACACAGTTCTAGATTGGATGCGTATCCAATGAGTGACCATGTGGTGTGAGTGAAACCTCAGCGCGGTATTAATTCGACTTCCTCGAAGTGCTCATGTACAGATCGTTGTCAGTATGTCAGCAGAACAACAATGCAGGACAGCGAGAGTGACAGCCGCGACTGTGTTCAGTGGACAGGTAGAAAATTAGATCTTTACGACGTACGCGGTGAATCGATTCAAGCAAAACTGGAAGGAACATGCTGAAACATAGAGAGTAGAGAGTTGGCTGTAAGAAATCTACGTGATGTTTCGGTGGACAGATGAGGGTCACTAGTGTGAACAGTCACACAGACAGATTTGATCTGCCTAGTGCAATGAACAGTAAACAGATTCACATCCGTTTTTTCGATTCCGAGTCGAGTCACTACACTCGGATCACTGCACACAGATTCTCTCGTCCTGTTAAGCTTATTAATTTTTTCTCCCCCCACACCTGATTACTGTGTTCTCACCTGCTTAAAGAACCACGCCGAGGGCGAAAACACAGCCGGGTTCGATTCAAACGGACTAAACGCTGCATGTGTGAAAGCACCCTAAAAGCAAGAAAGCACTACACAGAACACCAGAGGCGAGCTGATTGTCAAAATGTCCCGAGCACTTGGATTCTTTTGGGACATGCCTTATCAAGCGAACCTACCTTTTCAGTCTATTTGACGAGACACAATCATATTATCTACAGACATCAGGGAAGATCCTTTCAAAGCTCGTCCTTTAATCGCGTACCTGTCCCGTTTTGATGAGTCCTCTGCTGCCTTTAACCCCCGACACCAAGCCTCTGTGGCCTCCTAAAACTGCGAGCCTTAACCATGGCTGTGAGAGATTTGTTTTGTTTTTCTTTCCTTTAAAAAATAAAAGAAGAAAAAAACGATGCCACTAAAACTGTGAGCTCTTTCCTAAGCTGGAAGACTTTTCACGTCCTCGTCCCATGTCGTTCCATGGAAGTGTACAGTCACAGAGCTGCCAAAGCGTAACAAAGCACAGTGCCTTAACGGATGCCTGCGTTTGCGTGAGCTGAGAAAACACTAAACTCATCGTTTTGTGGTCTAACGAGAAAAGACTAGCGTGGCTAGTGTGCACGTCAGCTCAAACTCTACCGTCTATGAATGTGTACCACTACATCCTAGAAAACTATCAAAACACTACCAAACTAGCCATGCCTTTCTTATCAGAAAAGACCAAAAAAAAAAAAAAAAAATCCCTGGAGGCACGATGAATCTCCTCCTCGTTTCCTGCACTGTAGCATACAAGTGCCTTTGGTTCACGTTTTTCCAGCTTAGAAAAGACAAATCGTATTTTGCATAACTATGATCAGAACCAAATACGTGGATGTAAAGTCAAATATTCACCACAATGCCTTGCTAAAAAGTTTATAGTAGACGGACAAGGGACGGTGGTTAAATAGTTAAAAAAAAAAAAAAAAAAAAAAAACTATAACGTATCGAGTTTTAATCAGAGATTATTAATTATTTGTTCTGTTGTAAAATATTTTGAGACGTCTCCGTTTGTGTTCAGTCCAGATTTTTTGTAAAAGAAAAAATTATCCTGATCCTGCTTGTTACTGTAAATTGGAAGCCCTTTGTGATATTTTCTCTAAACTGGTTCTGTTTCTTTTTATTTTCTCGTTGTTGTCCGTTTTATTTTTTACTCAGAACTCTAACTGACATTTTCTTTCGGAGAATATATAAACGCTATTCGAAATAAGTGGATTTTACTACTTTATTGGTTAAAACCTTCAGCACAGTTTAACGTTTATCCTTTAACACTATCTATCCACGTCACTCGTTTCTAAACTGCTGTCCTACGGTTTGAATCGTTTTACTGATCTCTGTGTTGTACCGCTTAATGTAAACTGTGGACTTTTTAGTATTGCGTAAGGCGGCAGAAAAACGACAAATGGTTTCCATTTTTAATTTCCCCGTTTGTCTCTCTGTTCTCGTTCACATTGTGCGAGTTGCGTATGGAGATTTGTTCATGTATTACCGTTCTACGTGTACACGAGTTTTCGTTTTGGGTTTTTACTTTGTGATGACATCAGTATATTCGGAAGCCGCCCCGTGTGGCCGTGATGCTGTTACCTGCTGCGCTGCTGACACCTCTGCCCTTCTGATACCACCCAGAAGACGATCGCAGCTGCCCCACCTTTTCCTTCACCCGGGAGCTGAACGCCAATGATCGTACGCTGAATGTTAGAAGGACATTCGATTTTTTGATAGTAACGGACACTGAGCAGTCGCTTTCCAGAGGAATGATGACCGCACGTCAGCAGTCGAGCTCTTTGTTTCTTGATTTGTATTTTTGTTTTTGTCTATGTGTAGGTACTGGTACCTCCTTTGTTCGTTACCATTTAAGAAGTTGGCTTTAAAGTGAACTATTCTCTAGTTCAAAATAGTATCATTTAAAGAAAAGAAGAAAAAAATTATTGGGTTTGTGTGCAGAGTTTTTCTTTTTCTTTTTTTGTAAAAAGGTGCTTTGTATAAAATTATATATTCTGGCTTTTCTTGGTACAAAGGCGTGAGATCTTTTACTATCATTAATGATGGTGAAGCATGGAGCAAAGGTGTGAGAGAGAGAGAGAGAGAGAGAGAGAGAGAGGGGGGAAAACCTGCTATGTGTACGTGTTCCTTACTGCATATGGTCTTGTCTTTGCTCTGTAACATTTTTTGATGCCTTTCTTGATAAAGTGGTAGATATTTTGTAGCTTTCTAGATACTTTGTATGTATACCATATTGAATAAAATAAATAAGGAAGAAAAAAAAAGAAATAAGGCTGTGCGTCCTTGAATTTAAGGTGGTTCTCGGGCTGTACACATAAAACCACGGAATAGTTTCATGTTATGCTTTTATGGCATTAATAATAATTTTACAACCGGTAATATATTTTAAAACGCCTCCAGACACAAAACTTAATTAAAACAGCTTCTAATTGCCTTTATTTATTTATTTATTATTTAATACTTTCCTTTATATCATTTATGGGAATATATTGTACAGTCAAGTCCAAATATTTTTTAAATGTGTTACACACAACATCCTGCACTATTATACAGTTAATGTTTCTATTTTATTTTCTTAGGGTTTTTTATTTTTAGTTTTCATAGGTTATTTATATCGATGCTGCTTGGCTTCATACTACTATACTCTTTACTTTGTACATGTAAAACCCATAAATAAAGGCAATAAATGTAATTCTGATTGTAGGTGTAGAAACATGACCATCCTCTGATTTCCACTAGATTTTGGAGCATGGCTCTGAGGACAGAAGCATTACTAAGGTTGGCTGAAGAGACCTGGAAATACATGCCGCTATTTCAGCATATACTACACAAAGGTGTTCCTCAGGGCTCAGGGCTCAGGGCTCTCGAGCTCTGCAACAACCTGGATAACTTTTTGTGTACAGGAGCATCGTTCATGTTCGTTATATGATTTTATATCAGTTTTGTGTTGTATAGCAATTTTAACAATGGACATCGCTACAAAGCATTATTATATTCAAGTAATATTATATTATATATATATATATATATATATATATATATATAGCATTACATTATTATAAAAATCCAGAATAGTTTACATTTAAATTTATATTTATCTCTAACAAGCACACCAGAGGCAAAACACGATATGAGGATAAATCTTGAGAGGAAGCAGACTCAAAAGGGAACTTGTCCTCATCTGGGTGACACTGGAGAGAGGGATTATATAAATAATTTCCTGTCTAGGATTGAACACTATATAGTCAAGTACAGTTGTTTAACAATAACTAAACAGCCCACAAACACTGTATTAACACTAGTATTGTGCTTTAGGTTTCTTTACTTTTGTCTTTTCATCAGTCAAGAAAAGACATTTGTATTTAGATTTTTATATCAGCTATTATTATTATTATTATTATTATTATTATTATTATTATTATTATTATTATTATTATTATTGTGTTAATAATACAATAATTCATGCTCATGTTGTGTCAATGCCACTTGTACTCACTGTGTGTGTGTGTGTGTGTGTGTGTGTAAGATTCTTAATAACTTGTTGCTCAGCTGCACCAATGAGATAAAAGTCACTTTAGATAATAATATTAAAAGAACTATACTTAAAGTATTAAGAGAACAAAGCTAATTATAAGATATAAATATATATTTTAATACTATGTGCTCTGATGTTATGATTATTTTTGGCAAATGCTATTAAAGCAGTTTATGTTTAAGGGAGTTTGGTGTGGAGGAACTTGACCGGCCTGCACCTCAATCCGATAGAACACATTTGTGATGAATTAGAGCAGAGACTGTGAACCAGGCCTTCTCGTCCAACATCAGTGCCTGATTTGGCAAATGCACTTCTAGAGGAATGGTCAAAAAAATTCCCATAAACACACTCCTAAACCTTGTGGAAAGCCTTCCCAGAAGAGTTGAAGATGTTATAGCTGCAAAGGGCGGGACAACTCCATATTACATTCATGTGCATGTAAAAGCAGACGTCCCAGTTTTGGCCCGGCTCACAGTCTCCGCTCTAATTCATCCCTAAGGTGTTCTATCAGGTTGAGGTCAGGACTCTGTTCAGGCCAGTCAGGTTCCTCCACACCAAACTCACTCATCCATGTCTTTATGGACCTTGCTTTGTGGACTGGTGTGCAGTCATGTTGGAACAGGAAGGGGTCATCCCCAAACTGTTCCCACAAAGTTGGGAGCATTTCATTGTCCAAAATGTCTTGGTATGCTGAAGCATTAAGAGTTCCTTTCACTGGAACTGAGGGGCCGAGCCCAACCCCTGAATTGAATGATTTGGAGGGGTGTTCCAAAACTTTTGGCAATATAGCGTATGTTAGCCAACATTTATACATTAGAGATTTAAGTTAGATTAAGTTTCTATTTAAAAATCCACTCATTCTGTTAGACAAGGATTTTTGGAAGACTTTCAGTGTCTTAAAATCTTTCCTGAGGCTCATACCAGCCCTGTGGCTCTTTCAATATTTTTCGTTTTACCCCAGCAGTGGATTTAACAGTGATATATGAAGTAATACCGATGGTGGACACGAGGGGGCGAGCTTGATCAAATATTCTCTATGAAGGCGCTTCTCTCACGTCAAAACAAAACAAAACAAAACAAAACAAAGGATCAAATAATGTGTTATGAGAGACTAACACGATCACTGTGATTATTTATCCTTTTAATCCAGTGAACAAACTTGTCCTATTCACCAGAAACTTAAAACTGTTGGGAGTTTTTAATCTCAGTGCCTGTGTTCGATTGCAGCCCATGTGGAAAACTGATATCAAGGAAACTGCTCTCTTCCATTCTTTTATTCTTTTACAAAGGATTAAAAACAAATGCTCAAAGTTGACCAATGTCAGTTTGCGTGTCTGCTGGTTCTAGAATGTGCTGTCAAATACAAACATGCCCGTATTACATAGCTGTAAATACAGTACACCTTCCTGATGCCCTGCTAATGCCAGAGCTAATGCTAGTAATTTAGATCTCTAATAATTTATTCATTTATGTCTGTGAAGTGTCTGGTAATTTGCCTTTTTAGCATCTGAGAACATTTATACCCTGATGGAAACTGTAATGCTAGAATTAGTATGAAGCAGGTCAGGTAAAATAACTTCTTGGAAAATCTGTTTTTAAGCCAAACCGCAGCTAAAGGCTAAAGACACACAGCCATTGATTCCAAAAGACTGGCAGTGATCTGTTGAACAAGTATAAATTAACACAAAACAGGGTGTGCTGTTAGAGGACAACAAGTGGCTGGGATGATGAGGCCTGACGTGAAGCAGGGTGATGTAGGGTTAATGTTGATTATTTTTATATAGCAGCATGGTGCGAGTGTTTTATTTATCTTATAGTACAGCATTTTGCCAAAAAATATATATATTAATGTACAGCCATTAAATTTAGCTTTGTTTCTATGATACATACTGTATGTCTACTTACTATGTACGCTTATACTATAACAGCCATAAACCATCATTCCATCTTCTTTATTTTCCACATTCTTCACGTTAATAAGACATTAAACAAATGAAGCTCCTCGTATTATTAAGAAAGCCTGAAGCGTGAACTACTCTGTCCTGAAAATGTTCCCTCTGGTGCAAAACTGCCTACAACAAAGCACTGACACTGGACACTCCTTTAATAAATGTTAAATAAACCTCTTAGTGCAGAAAGTTTCATCATACGAACAATTATGTTTTCCTTTCAACACGTTTTTATGTGACTCATGTGCCATCAATTGTGAATGAGAGCTGCTGTTCAGAAAACTAGTCAAGACCTTCTGATCACTCCTATCTGAGTCTTCACTATCACTGTAGTAGAATTTAATTGGGTTTAATTGTTTTAAGGTTTTTTCTAACATTAAGTTTTCTAACCCATTCTACAACAAAACAAAATATTTTGTCTCTAACTGCAATTGGGTGGCTTTCTTCTCCTGTTGGGTGGCTTGTAGTTTCTTGTTTGGTGGCTTCTTGTTAGTTTTGACATAAAAATGGTGTTTATTCCTATTTATTCTTCACTATCAAAGATGATAATATATGGTTAAACCTGATCAAACTAGGTTAGGACCTAATTACCTTGAATGAATGAATTAATGACCATTTAAAAGTGAAAGCAATTCTCTAAAGCAGTGTGAAACTATTACACCACTATATTATTATTATTATTATCATTATTATTATTATTATTATTACCCTTATACGATTTTCCCCAAACATTATAGTACTACTCCGCCTTTTGTTCACATAAATGTATTTGTTAATGTGAAGTGATTTGAAGTCATTGTAAATAATGTCCTGTCTTGTATTTATTTTTATGTCCTGAACAAGTGCGCTCTCTAGTCCCCCCAAAATGGGCGGAGCTTACTCCTTCTTTAGTGTCATGTCATCAAAACAGCGCGGCGCAGCAGCAGACCAGGAGACACGGTGAGAGTTGCGCGCGCGCTCAGTCACGACCAACATATGGACTCCGGGGGTTTTATGTTGACTTTTAAAACAGTCTGCATTTGCAAGATAAATTTGTTCACAGGATTTATGCCTAGGCTTTTTTTTTTTCTTTACTGAAACCCGTTGTGGGGATATCGTGATTTCTGGCAGCGCACAAAACTTCTGATGAGCTCGAGTGTCAGAGATGGAGGCTGAAGAAAGCAAAATTTCCGTGTGGGTTTGTCGGGAGGAGAAGCTCGTGTCGGGATTGTCTAAACGCACCACGTGTGCGGACGTTATCAAAGTCCTGCTGGAGGAACAAAACTTGCACGGGCGCACGTCCGCGTCAGCGCGCTCTTACTGCATTGTGGAGAAGTGGCGCGGGTTCGAGCGCGTTTTGCCCAACAAGACCAAAATCCTGCGCTTGTGGAATGCATGGGGTGATGAGCAGGAATATGTCCGCTTCGTACTCGTCAAGCAGGACGCGTCTTTGGGCAGCAGCGCGCCACGAAGTGCCGAGGCGCGACTCGTGCCTAGCCGGCAAAACCTGTGCGCGCGGGAGGGTACCGTGCGCCAAGCTACCATGGCCCTGTCGCCCGAGAAGCAACGGCGCGTGGTCCGAAAGGCGTTCAGAAAGTTGGAGCGGATCAATAAGAGGCGCGCGCGGGAGCAGTGCAAGGATGCAGAGAGAATGGAGACCCTTGTGCATCTGGTGGTCTCGCAGGACCACACCATCAGGCAGCAGGTGGAGCGCATCCAAGAGCTGGACCGCGAGATAGAACTCTATGAGGCTAAGGTACACCTGGACAGGGTAAGGGCACATGGTGCCAACTACGTCCAGGAGACCTACATGGTAGAAGGAGCTGCATCCAGGCATCCGTGCCCCAGTAATGGAGAACAGACGCTGGCTCAGTTGGAGGAGTACGTCCGAAAGTGTGAGGAGGTGATCAGGCTGCAGGAGGATCTTACTGATCGCCAGGTTCTGCTGGACAGCATCACCAGAGATATCCAGGAGGAGCTAAACCAGAGATGGATGAAGCGGAGACAGGAGGCTAATAAGGATTTTGAAAACGATAGCACACTCAGGGTTATAAATCAAACGTGGGAGATAAATGCATGTGAAATGCCTCCAACGGTGGACATGTTACTTGAGGACGATCTGCTCTTGGAGGAGGAGCGGATTAGGACTCAACTGGACGCGAGCCTGTACATCGGCCTGAGACTCAATACGGATTTAGAAACTTCTAGAAATGATCTGGACTTGGTGCAGGAGATCTGGAGGGCAAGAGATAAAGAACTGAGGGATTTGCTTGAAAAAGTGGACTCTCTTGATTTAGAGGAAGAGGAGGAAGAAGAAGAGGAGGAGGAGGAGGAGGAAAGGTGCGACATGCTTAAGGACACTGATAGAGTGGATGAAGACACAGCGAGTGGGCATGGTGCATGGGTCGAACAGGCCAGAGGACTTGCTGCTAAAGCGTGTAGCACTAATGATGACGATTCAGACACTGGACTCAGTTCCATGCACAGCCAGGACTCGGACATTTCCCCTGTTTTCGAGTCTCTTGTATAGCAACACACACGGGGACAGGAAGATTCCCCAGAGCTGAATTAATACATGAAGAGAGTTTGTATTTATATACATCTGGACTGAAATAGACACAGTATGATTTAATAAACCACTGGAGAGTTTGCTGTGTTGTGTATAATCACCACCTGGACCCCTTAGACCTGTTGTTTATGTAATATAAAAACACTAATTATAATATTGCTGACAAATGTGCACTTAGTCACTAGTGATAGCCGACTGCATAGATCATAGATCTTTTTTTTATACATGGACCACATTTTAATGTCGACTAAATCAGTGTTAATTTGTCCCCAGATTTAAGAGTGATTGTCACACCACAGACACTCCCTTTAAACCATTCCAATTATAAAAGGCTGGTGGAGTATGTGCTTAATAATTAAAGCCCAATATTAATTGTAAAGACCAAACGAAATGGTAGAATGTTTATGCAGCCTGTATTTTAAGTCAAATAAATCCTATAAATCCAGATATAGTTGCACTCTAGATTATTTTATTTGTCAATAGAATTTGTGTAATTTTAGCCGATAAACCTGCAGTGATGACCTTTAAGGTCTGGACCACAATTTCAGGGTTTTGTTTTTGACTGTGGGGTTTAATTTTCAACTTAACTGTCTAATTGTCAAATTCAGCATGGAAACCATGAAATTCTGTTAATGTAGCCTATGCAGAGGAAATTGTAACACTGAATCAAGAATAGCAGCTCTAACTGAGGATACTAGAGTTTGCCATTGCCACCAAATTGTTAAGAGGTATACAATGTACATATTATAGGCAGTAATGTACATATATTACATTTGGACATACCTATGACATACAATCACTATCTTCTTTATTATGAACATCTGTACACCTGTTCATTCATGTAATTTGACCACTCGGCCAATCAGGTGGCAACAATGCAATACTTAAACTCCTTCAGATACAGGACAAGAGCTTCAGTTAATGTTCACATTAAACATCAGAAGGGGGGACAAATTACTTTTTGGTCTGGTCACTGGCACCATATGGGCTGGTTTGAGTTTTTCAGAAACTGCTGATCTCCTGGGATTTTCACACAACTGCCTCTAGAGTTCACACTGAATTATGCTTTAAAAAAACCCAAACAAACAACATGTAGTGTAGGCAATTCTGTGAGCAGAAATCACAGAGTTTATGATTGAGGTCCGAGGAGAATAGCCAGACTGGTTTGAGCTGGCAGGAATGCTAACTCAAATAACCACTCTTTGCAACTGTGGTGATCAGAAAAGCATATCAGAAAGCATACCACACAGAACCTTGAGGTACAACAGTAGAAGACCATATCTTGTTCCTTTCCTGTCAGCCAAGAGCAGAAATCTGAGTCCATCGCCAAAGGGTCACTGAAACAAAAGAGGACCAGGTAACATTTCTGTTATGCATGAAAATCCCAAGAGATCATCAGTTTCTGAAATACTCAAACCAGCCCATCTGGCTCCAACAACCATGGCACGCTTGCTGCCACATGACCGTCTGATTGCGTAATTGCACACACATACAGGTGTACAGGGGTTCCTAATAAAGTGGTCAGTGAAAATGTTTAATGTTTATTTATCTGAAATAAAGAAGAGTGATTATGGACCTCGCTTAAAATTTAACTCTGGTCGTAGCCCTGTATATTAAGTAGTCATTTATTTATTTGCCTCTTTTTATTTTTTAAGTTTCATTTTAAAGTGTCATAAAAGTGTCAAAAAAGATGGAAGAACTGGAGTAGTGAGTTTGGCAGTTAGGTGTCTGGTACATTTAATGTACAAGGATAATTATCAAATTATTGTTTAATGCCTCAGAAAATGATGGCAAGTATATTTCCATTTTGTTTACAAGTCACAGAAATAGGAGCGTGAGATCGGTTAGGTTCCATACCATGGAAAGAGAGAGAGAGAGAGAGAGAGAGGTAGAGAGAGAGAGAGCTGAGCCATGAGACTAATCTCTTAATTTACCAGTCATTCAACATCCCTGTCCTCACCTACAGTCAGAATGAAGTCATGAAGTTGGAATGAATTCTTTTCACCTTTTTGTCTGGGCTCAATTTTCGAGTAGGTCACAGATGAGACTCTGTTTATGTTAACTGAAAGTCATTTGAGATGGTTTTTGCACATGAGGACACCCCCTGCCTGCCTCCTGTGCTGGACTACCAGGAATGACCCGGTAGGAGAAAGATCTTTGACGGAAATAGCAGGGAGGTGTTACACTGGGTGCGTCTGGAAATCCCACTGGAAGAAGATGCCAAGGACAGAGATCTCTGAGCTCCTCTGTGCTCCCTGTTACCTCCCTAAATAAAGTGTTTTTAAGGTATGAGATGAAAGAAGAGATATAATGCTAAGCTAGTTGGAAGCAGATGGAGGAAACAGTTCAACAGCACCATAGAGAAGCATCTGTAATTGTATCTGTCGCTGGATAACAGGATAATAAGGTTGAGAAAGGACACCAGTTCAGGTTGCAGCTCATTACTTCCATTCCATTAAGCACACATAGGTTTAAAATGGAGAGAATTTGGTAAGTTACTTAAACATTTGGGGATTTCTGGATATATATATATACATCTATATTTTTTTTAAAAAGCAACCCACTACATGCCTCATAAGTGAGTTTTCAAGCAAGCAATCCAAGTAATTTCTGAAAAAAAAAAAATTCTTTGTCACAGAGGTGGAAACTTCAAGGCCTCATCTTAAGAGTTACAAAAGATATAGTCTTAGACACTGTATAGCTTTTCACTGGGAAGGTTCATGAACTAGCTTTGAAAATAAAGCTTTAAAGGTACTTCAGTAGTCCTTCAAGTTCAATTTGAAGATGCACTAATTTCTTGGTTTCATGTAAAAGATGAGTACTAATGGGAAATAATAGACTCTTGGTGGTACCAGATTTTACTTTTCTTGTTATTGTGATACTTTTGTACCTTTAGTATGCATCTTAACCTTGAAATGTGAATATAGTAAAATAATTAAAGTACACAATAGGACCTAAAGGATCAGTAACACAGCCTAAAAAATAAAACTAACAAATACACTACATAAACCCCTTGATGTTTGTTTCTGAGAGTGTGGGGTCGTACCATCAAGAGTACAATTAGTGCGTTTAGTCCTGAAGAGTGATAATGTGCATTTCAAGCCTTAAGCATTAAAATGAATTTAATGTATACTTCAAGATCCTTCCCAGGTAAAAGATACATACTAGAAGTAAAATATATGAACTAGATATACACTATATTACCAAAAATTTTGGGACACCCCTCCAAATCATTGAATTCAGGTGTTGTTTTTCAGGGTTTGGACTTGGCCCCTTAGTTCCAGTGAAAGGAACTCTTAATGCTTCAGCTTCATACCAAGACATTTTGGACAATTTCATGCTCCAACTTGGGGGATGACCCCTTCCTGATCCAACTTGACTGTGCACCAGTGCACAAAGCAATGTCCATAAAGACATGTTTGAGTGAGTTTGGTGTGGAGGAACTTGACTGGCCTGCACCTCAACCCAATAGAGTCCTGACCTCAACTTGATAGAACACCTTTGGGATGAATTAAAGCGGAGACTGTGAGCCGGACCTTCTCATCCAACATCAGTGCCTGACCTCACAAATGCGCTTCTAGAGTAATGGTCAAAAATTCCCATAAACACACTCCTAAACCTTGTGGAAAGCCTTCCCAGAAGAGTTGAAGCTGTTATAGCTGCAAAGGGCGAGACAACTCCATATTACATTCATGTGCATGTAAAAGCAGACGTCCCAAACCTTTTGGCAGTATAGTGTCACTAGAGGGAACAAACAGTTTGGTAATTTTATTTCTGAGACTGTTCTGTGTGTAAAAGAAGAGTTTGGGAGTAGCTTAGTACTTGCAGTTGCATGGTCAAGTAATATAGTCTTAGCAAAACACAGACTGTAAAGAGGATAGCATCATGAGACCTTGCATGAAGAATGGCACAACCCAAGCGAGAGACTAAAGTGTATACAAAACATTCTCAGAAAGAAAGGTAATTTCCTTATTGTTGTGGCTAGTATGGACCTTTTACCTGGAAAGGTGCATATAGTGGACTTTTAATTAGCTTCTAGTGTCCTGTCCAGTAGGTTTAAAGATACATACTGAGAGCACAATAGTGCTCTCACAGAAATAATTAAAAAGATGAATTTGTAAGCAACATCTCTAGTTGATTGTGCAGTTCCTGCCACTATGGCACTGTAACAAGCTGAAGCGAGGATCAGCCAGTGGGATAAAACCAGGCCATTGTGCAGGTTTACAGCATTGTTGTTTTATTGTCTAGGGATTTACTGCAGCAATCTGTGCTCTAAATGTTATACGCAGGAGGAGGAGGTCAGGTGATCACTGTGGGCAGCAGCCTTTTGTTAAAGTACGCGTTTTTATTCAACCAAAGTGTAGGACCTGTAGTGGTAGTGCTATTCTGCAATGTATGTGTTTTGTTCTTTTTTTTACACCACAGCAATCTAAGAAGTACACTTCTTATATATCTTTCTTATACCTTTCCTCGTCACTAGTGTACATTAAACATGTTCATATGGATAAAAAAATGGATATAGTGTACCTTTAAAAATATACAAAAGTTTTTAGTTCAGTTTAATTAAAGTACAGTTTTTTTATGTATATGGATTGAGTTAACCCAATTAACCCAGTGGATGATCCTAATGTTCTTTTTTTCTCTTCCTGCACATTTCATGGGCAGATTAAATATAAAATATCACCAGATTTACGAGAATGGTGCATGTTACTAATCCTCATGGTCTGTTTACTTAAAGTATAAAGTCCGTCAGACATTTTTGGATCTCTGTAGTGTGAAATGGCACATGCCACTCCCACGTTAACAACTTCAGACTAAAGTTATAAACACACCCACAATCTCTCCAAGTTTTAGAGAATTTTATGGCTGACTTGTGATGAAAAAATGAAGAACTTTCATGGTATATGTTCATTATTTCAAGCTGAAGAAATGGTTAGTGTATGTTATTATATTAAGGTAGAAATTCCTATAACAGGACACACTGAAGGAATGAAATATAAATATTTTCATAAGTTGTATGCTTAGCCTTTGTCTTGATAAGCACTGTAATGACTGACACACATTACGCACTTCTTCAAATAAAGTCCAAAATGTTCAAGGTGAAGTCTATTATGATGTTGATGAGGTTTCATATTAACATTCATTTGTTGCAGGAAACTTCCACATTACTGTCTGGACTTTTTGAAAACAATGACTGATGCAACTTTTTGGCACTCAGTTTGTGTTTGACATTTTTTTTGTAAATGAAAGAAGCCTTTAGCTGAGATATCTTTTATTTCCTCTCTGACGTCTGTTGAAGATCACTGAGGTTTAACATGGTGCCTCCCGGGCACTCAAGCACAACAAAGTCACAGAACTGTGAAGGGAGGAATGCACTAAAAGTTGCAGGAAGATAAATGATTTTACCCACATCATCATATCAGTAACAAGGGACTCATTGAGCTTTTGCAAGCTTGAGCTGTGCCTTTTCCGCTGGGCACCAGTTCAAGGAACCAAGTTTATTTTTGGTACCTGATTAAGAATGGTATCTGTACCATCAGATAGCTAGTGGGGACTAGCAGGATCGCTCAGTACATTTCATTTTACATTTCTGGCATTTGGCACATGCGACATTTTTATCTCATTTTCATGCAACTGACCAATTAGGGGTTAAGGGCCTTGCTCAAGGGTCCATTTGGTAGACCTGAGATTCAAACTCACTACCGTCCGATCAGAAGGCTAATGCCTTAACCACTAATCAACCACATCCCCATCCCAGTATTGTTTGGCTTTGCACATTGTTCACTAGGATCAATATATTAACAACTACATATTTTGACCTATAAAAGGGACACTATCCAAAAGAGAATTGGATTTCTTGCGCCCATTTTGTCTCTCTTTTAAAAATTAGCCAAATAAATCTACTTCGCCGTTGCGATGCACTTCTACTATACCTAAACCGTATACCGTCAACTGATATTTTATTTCCTCATTAAGTATTCATTTATTTTGTGCTATTGTCCAGTCAAGTCAAGTCAAGAAGATTTTATTTTATATCATTTCAACTGTATATAGCTGATATAGTACATAGTGAAATGAAACACTATTCCTCCAGGACCAAGGTGCTACATAAAGACACAGAACTTCAGAAAATAACAAAGAACTAAGAGCTAAGAAAGTACTGTATAAAGCGCATGTGTGCCACATATTGTGGCATTTGAAAGGAAAGCCATGGCTGTGCCAATTTTCCAGAGATGTGGATAGTCTGAGAAATGATATCCATTATATCTAACAGGTTGAGACATTATAAATTACTAATTTATATATAATGCTATATTTTTTGATGATCTAATGAAGTATTTTGGGCAGCAGTATCAGAATAACTAAGCAAACATTTAGGAAAGTTTTTGATGTGCCGTGATGTGGCTTGGTGCATTTCTAAATTGCTCTTTCAACGTTCAGCAACCATTTCAACATCCGCACCTCTAACAAGGTTGCCATGGAGGTGCAGTGGGTAGTGTTGACATCTCACAACTCCAGGGTCCCTGGTTTGCTCCTGCTCTTCCCGTGTTGTTCAGCATGCTGGTAGGTGGATTGGCTATGCTTAATTGAGTGTGTGTGCATGGTGATATGTGATAAACTGACATCTCATCTCACACCCCTGGTATAAGCTTAACCATAACCATAACCCTGACCTGGAGAAAGTGTTTACTAAAAAAATGAAATGTAATAGTAAGAAAGAAATGTAATACTGAAATACTGCTTACTCAGATCCTCAAGAGTGTCAAACATTAAGCAGGCTTCCCCGTTATCACAACTCTTACCCAACCTTCCTTTAAACAACAAACCTGCAATAACAGTGATAACAGACTGTTTATTATTATATCGCTATCAAGTCTATAATCTTGTGCTGAATTTTATGTATACGAGACAAACTCTTAGGTAGCTATGCAACTGCTATCACACTTATCACTCCTTCATTCACATGTCTGTACCTTACTACACACACACACACACACACACACTGCTGACTGAATTGCAACATCAGAGTCTCATTACATGCACGTCTGCTTAGATCAGTGAACATCACTGTCTCACACAGAAACTGAAGAGATTTAGGGGAAAATAAACCTGCGTGAGAAATATTTCTGCAGACAATCATCATTCAATTCAAGGTTTTGGTGTACAGTGTGCAAAAGAAACAAATTACGCACAGTAAAAAAAAGAAAAATATCCATGCAATGTATTCATGAAAGCTGTAGGTGTTTTACAGAAAGGGAACAAACTAAAGTTTCCTCGGAAATGGATTGGACGTAATTGTAAAGACAATGCATAGGAATAAAACTTAAATATCTACGGTATATTACATTTACAATATACAAAATTGTAAACATTTTAACAGCATTCTATTTGTTTTACCCTATAAACCTGTAATATTCGAGCATTTGATAAAGGTGGAATGTGTGTGAAAGCTAAAACAATCTAAAAAAATCTAGTAGCACTACATTTCTACTGCTGTAATAATTCAAATCATGTTATTTCTATAACATGGTTTTTGCTTTAAGGTGATTCAAACTTCACTGACTTGCACTCAGCTGTCTGTAAAATGCAGACACTCTGAATTGAGTCTCAGGTTCTATGGATGAATATTCTTTTATTTCCCCATGCTTACAACACAACACAACACAACATGATACAATATGAGGATGTAATTTAATGACATTATCTGTGTCTGAATCTATTTGGCGATCCAAATATCTGCATTTGGATTTAAAATGGAGTTGGGTGCGACCTACACCGGAAGCTTTTATATTATTATTATTATTATTATTATTATTATTATTATTATTATTATTATTATTATTATTATTATTATTATTATTATTATTCAAATCAAATTCAAATTCTATTTGTCACATACGAAATCATACACAGTACGACATGTAGTGAAATGCTTTTTACGACTGTCCTACATTTGAAGGAAGAATTTACAGTGTGTGGACAAGAAAAGTATCGGGATATAGGTAATAAAAATATATAGATAGAAAAATAGGAAGAATAAAAACTTTTATAGTAGAAATTAAATATGAAATAAATTATGAAAAACACCAATAGTTATGTAAAGCCAATTGTGTATCGGATATACATATACAAATATATGCATATATAAAAATATATATATAAAAAATAAAAGTAAAAGTATGTATATAATATAAACATAAATAAATAAATAAATAATAATAATATAGTACAATATATTATATACAATATATATAATATGATAATGTAGTATAATATATTATTATTATTATTATTATTATTGTCATTGTTGTTGTGGTTCTTGTTAAACTAGAACACCGGAAAAGCATCAGACAGCATTTTCAGCATAGTGTGTGAATTCTAGTAGTTCCTCAACCTCAGCTTTATCACTTGAATTCATAACTAGTATCAAGTATGAACTACATATGTTTTTTCTTTATCCTGTTTAGAAAGTTATTTTTATTTGTGCCAACTCACAATTTGTTTTCTGATCAATTTAGATGGCTAAAATATAAACAAACTATTAGCCTAATTTAAACCACCATGACCCTGATCAGGCAGGTCCTAAGGATGCTGTAAATTCACTGAACAGTAATCAAACAAACAAAAACCAACAAATAAACAAGCAGTGTTAATGTATTAATTGATAGAGATGTCAAAGCACTGGATAATGGTGTCTGCCAAATGCCATAAATGTGTCTTCTTTATTTATATCTGTCCATTATGAAGAATGTGCTTACATCAGTATGATTACAGTATTGTTTATTATTAAATGTAACTGATGATTAAATGGCAAAAATAAAGAATCTGCATGTGATTATAGATCTACATTAGTCTCTGTATCTGTATTCAGAGTTTGTTTTGGCCTGACACAGCCAAAGTGCAGTGGATTGTCTTACAGAAAGTATTATATTTCACATAGACTACATTGTGATTCACACCCCGATGCCCTGAAGCTCTGTGTACGCTGCTTTTTGCAAACACCAAACATACTGTAGTATTCTGAGAAAGTATGAACACAAAAAAACGATTTGGAAAAACACCAACAATGCACATGCTGGATATTTAATAAGACATTCTCTTCTGTCATCTTCCCGTTGATTACTATGTTAATAGACTGTAACTGATTATCTGAGGAAATTGAGTGAATCAAATATTTCTCCAAAAGAGGACAGAAACATCTTGCTGTCATCAGATTCTTAATGCATTGAACAAAAAGCAGCGGACTTGGTGCATGTGTGAGTGTTTATAGGTCCTCAATGAGTGAGGGTTTTTTAGTGTGGCCACCCAGGCTCGCTGTGTTTAGGTGTAATGATGCAGAAAGGAATTTCACCTTCTTTTGGCTGGGTGGAAATCAGCATTGTGCTTGTTTAGAACAGAACAAAAAAATACATGGACCAGGCTGGAAAACGTGCACGTCTTTATGGAGTTCAGATCAGGGGCAGATCTAAAGCATATCCAATCCCAATCAAGTCATGCTTTAGGATAAACTGATCTAGTACATATAGTGAGAAAAATAGGTTGAGAGAGAGAGAGAGAAAAAGAAAACTACAAAAAGTACAATAGACTTAAAATGCATGCCACGGCTATAAAAATGCATGAGCCTGTACAATTATCTACTCTAATGATCTATCATCACATTATCGGGCGTCACCCAGAATCTTCTCATGAATTCTTCCGTATGTCATCACAAGGAGTTTTTTTCTTGTTACTGTCACCTCTGTCTTGTTCATCTGGCTTGTTATATATCATTACCCAGATTTCTGTTGAACTACTTTGTGACAATGTCTATTGTTAACTTGCTGCACACCTAAAATATATATACGGAATATACAGCGATAGATTTACCTTTATGTCAATATATATGTTCCCAGTATATTTCACATGAGTCATAATAAAATAAATTGCAGTACCAAACAGTTTCAATTCAGATAGGTAAGGGTTCATAGCTTCCTAATGATGCTTTACATACTGTATATTCCACTGATACTACAGCACAGGTTCAGTGCTTGTTTCTGTTTGGTCCAAAGATGTTGATTAGTTTTCTATAACAGCATCTCTGACAGCAGTTTCATTTCTAACGCTTATATTAACGCACTTGCTCAAAACAGTAAACAACTTACAAATGAGTCTGTATGGCAGATGCTCAACTAGTGAAATTAAAACTACAATTTCAGGCAAAATGAAACATTTTGGTCATGAAACTGTCATGTTGGGTGAAAAAAGAGGGCTTAAAAGGACAAACCCTCATGTCCATTGTGAACTATGGGAGTGCATAACAGAGCTTTGAGATTTTTGCACCTGGTTGTCCATGGGCTCTTGTGAATAGTTATGCATCATGAATTCTGTTTAGCAGGACTGTTTAGGACACTAAATACTAAGGCCAGGAGGTTAATATTTGGCTGTGGAAGAATATTTCAACAATAGAACAACCCCAAACATATACTATATTGCCAAAAGTATTTGCTCACCTGCCTTGACTCGCATATGAACTTAAGTGACATCCCATTCCTAATCCATAGGGTTCAATATGACGTCGGTCCACCCTTTGCAGCTATAACAGCTTCAACTCTTCTGGGAAGGCTGTCCACAAGGTTTAGGAGTGTGTTTATGGGAATTTTTGACCATTCTTCCAGAAGCGCATTTGTGAGGTCACACACTGATGTTGGACGAGAAGGCCTGGCTCTCAGTCTCCGCTCTAATTCATCCCAAAGGTGTTCTATCGGGTTGAGGTCAGGAATCTGTGCAGGCCAGTCAAGTTCATCCACACCAGACTCTGTCATCCATGTCTTTATGGACCTTGCTTTGTGCACTGGTGCACAGTCATGTTGGAAGAGGAAGGGGCCAGCTCCAAACTGTTCCCACAAAGTTGGGAGCATGGAATTGTCCAAAATGTCTTGGCATGCTGAAGCATTCAGAGTTCCTTTCACTGGAACTAAGGGGCCAAGGCCAGCTCCTGAAAAACAACCCCACACCATAATCCCCCCTCCACCAAACTTTACACTTGGCACAATGCAGTCAGACAAGTACCGTTCTCCTGGCAACCGCCAAACCCAGACTCGTCCATCAGATTGCCAGATGGAGAAGCGCGATTCGTCACTCCAGAGAACGCGTCTCCACTGCTCTAGAGTCCAGTGGCGGCGTGCTTTACACCACTGCATCCGACGCTTTGCATTGCACTTGGTGATGTATGGCTTGGATGCAGCTGCTCGGCCATGGAAACCCATTCCATGAAGCTCTCTGCGCACTGTTCTTGAGCTAATCTGAAGGCCACATGAACTTTGGAGGTCTGTAGCGATTGACTCTGCAGAAAGTTGGCGACCTCTTCGCACTATGCGCCTCAGCATCCGCTGACCCCGCTCCGTCAGTTTACGTGGCCTACCACTTCGTGGCTGAGTTGCTGTCGTTCCCAAACACTTCCACGTTCTTATAATACAGCTGACAGTTGACTGTGGAATATTTAGGAGTGAGGAAATTTCACGACTGGATTTGTTGCACAGGTGGCATCCTATCACAGTTCCACGCTGGAATTCACTGAGCTCCTGAGAGCGACCCATTCTTTCACAAATGTTTGTAAAAACAGTCTGCATGCCTAGGTGCTTGATTTTATACACCTGTGGCCATGGAAGTGATTGGAACACCTGATTCTGATTATTTGGATGGGTGAGCGAATACTTTTGGCAATATAGTGTATATCCAAATCCTCACCTATATGGTTGCAAGCAATGTCTTTGAGGAAAAGTCTCCAGTATCAGCACTGTAAGATTATAATAATTTATTTTATTTTATTTATTTATTTTTGAGGCTAGTGATGGATTGATGTCTGCTAACACAAATTTGTACAGCAACTTGTATTGTGGACATTCCACATCATAAAATGTAACTATAATTGGAAAGAATTCTGAGCTGCTGCTCTTTTATTAAAAACAAATTGAAATTGTTTGCAAATTGCTGTGCTTTAAGAGGCATCAACTTAATGCTGCATATTTCAGCACCCTGTCATTGAGTACTCTCCTGCGACATCATGTCCCCATGTGTTTTATTCCTTATATGAATGAAAAGCAGTGAAATCCTGATTATGTTAAAATATGGTTACAATATATTAGAAGATAAAACACCTATTTACTGTCACCTGTGTGGATTTCTGTTTCCAGTGCAACCACAGCTGATCAGATGTTGCCACATCATAATAGGATAAACAGTAGAAATGCAATATGTGATGTGATAGTATTGATGCTGCAGGGCCTGGTTTTAGCCTGAAACAGCCATAAATCTTTTTTTAAGAGTCACTGTGCTTAAAGAACTGAAATTAATGCTGCTTCTATGAAACCCATGCTCATGGCTCGGATGATTCAGAGGGCATGTTACAGAGGAGATAAACAGACATTCTGTGCCTCAATTAGTGTATGATTAGAGAGACATATTGATGTTGTTAGGTTGTGCATCGTGTGTGTGTGTGTGTGTGTTAGGTCAGTGTATGGGTGAATGAGAGGTAATGGACTGAAAGAAAAGAGGAAAAGACAGCTGTGCCCAGCTAAAACACAGGTAACATACTCACATATAAACAGCCTCACACACACACACACACAGACAGTACCCAGCTGCATTCTTAGCACAGCTGAACTCACACACTCTCAAAGTCTTCAGTATGTTATTGCAAATAAATATTAAACAGATGACAGTTGAGCTAGTTTAAGATGTTCTCGTTCCTGCCTGTTAATACACACATTTTCAACCCTGAACCTGAAAGCTTTTCTAAGTGAGGATAAATTGATCCTGTCTGGTTATTTACACCCGAGTGAACCGCACACAGAGATAATCAAGTCTCAGGAGCCATTAGACACTCCTCCACTTCCTCAGAGTCATAGATGGGCATCTAACGAGGTTAACATTCCTCCTGCTCTGAAAAGCTCTCAGACTTAATGCTCTTTGCTGGTGCTATTTAATTCTGCGGCAGCTGTTCATGGAGAGGGGTGCACTTACATCTGCAGTTTAACTCAACTAATTCGAAAAGCATGAATTTGGGTGGATGGAAAGCCCCAAGATCAACGAGAAGCTCTTCAAGCTCTTTATATTTCAGAAAGAATAAATGGCTGCATGTATGCCAGCAAAACTCTGAGTCTCTCCTTGTAATGTCTGACAAGGTTGGTGACGGTTTTAAATGATCTTCGACAGCCCTTTAAAACATTTCAAGATATTTTTTTTTAATGTATTTTTGGTTCCTAAAATCCCGAGACTGAGACATTGCTTGCAAACTATATAGGCAAAGCTTTGGATATATGTTGGGAATCATTCTATTGTTGAAATATTCTTTCACAGCCAAATATTAACCTCTTGGCCTGAGTATTTTGTCCTAAACAATCCTGCTAAACAGAATTCATGATGCATAACTATTCACAAGAGCCCATGGATATCCAGGTGCAAAACAAGCCTCAAGCCTCAGTGGATGCACTCCCATAGTTCACAGTGGACCTGAGGGCTTGTCCTTTCATGCCCTCTTTTTTTACCCAACATGCCAGCTTCATGGCCAAAATGTTTCATTTTGCTAGAAATTGTAATTTCAGTTTCACTAGGTCAGAAGCTACATTTTGTTGCTTGTCTTTAGTTATTTAGTGCTGTCTTCCCCAAACGGCTTGTTGTCATGGAAGTGTCTTCTGTTTCTGAGGTTAGAACAGATGTTGCGTGTGCCCTCTGAAGAGCTCTTGGAGTAAAATGCAGAGACCCGGAGCTCGTCTCATTGTTCTGGCTTTTACTTGGTGTTTGGCAGCAGGACTCTCAGCTGTGTGTAAGGATGCCCAGCTAAAGCCTGAATTAAAAAACACAAGCAACAAAGCTTCCTTTCATACAGACAAACAAATGCCTCCTGCTGCTCCAGTGAAAGCTTTGCTTATAAACTTCTTGGAATATGAACACTGAAGTTAGGCTGTGATTTCCAAACAGAATGATTAAACCTTCATTAAACCATGGGGAATTGGTCTGGCATTAACCTTGGCTTATATACATCAATTATAGTTACATACAGAGTGGTGTAATGGTGAGACGTAATGCCTTTATGTGTATTGTATCTGTTTACTGCTCCAAATATCTCTAATTGTATTTGGATGTAAACCCAAAGTAGGTGTGGTCTAAACAGAAAAGTTTATTATTATTATATTTTTCCCCAGTTCTGCATCCTTTCAAATGCAATGCAAATTTTATTTGTCACATAAACAACCATACATTATGCAACATGAATGCTTTAAGCTTTCACATATTCCAGCTTGTTAGGAATTTTTGTTTGTAACTCCCTGGCTGGCTAAATATAACCGAATATATCGCAGCTTATTAGGAAGCTGGCATCAGAATGCTAGGTCAGACATGAAACAATTGGGGTTAAAGGGTCTTGCTCAAGAGCACAACACTGCTGGAGTTTAAACCCCAAACCAGAGCCTTAACTATTGAGCCAGCACTTTCATGGTCATCTGTGACTGGGATTCAAGACCAAGCCTTGAAAATATCACTAGCAGCTACGGACAAAAATGCATGCACAGGGAAGGTTGTTGTTTTTTAAGTGCTGTAATTCTTCCCAACAGAGTTCTGGATTGATGTTATCCTGTCTGTGACCTGGTGTACTAGTGTTGATGTACTCATTGATAGAGACTTCAAAGCACTTTTTGTACATCGCTCTGGATAAGAGCGTCTGCCAATTGCCAGAAATGTAAATGGTGGCTCAACAGTTAAGGCGCTGGGTCACTCTTTACAAGGTCAGGATTTTGGTTTCTAACTGTCTGGGATACAAATTTGACTCCAACATTGACAAAGCAATCTGTGGCTGGGATTTAAGAGAACAGTCCTGGCCAGGATGGCATATTCTCTCTCCTGCATATAACATAAACACCAGATATTCATGGGTGTCTGTGAGCTAATGTATTGGGAAGAGGGTAGACTGCACTTTCCTTTGAGTTTATTTCAGTCCACTGTGAGGTTGCATAAGCAACAGTTTTAAAACTTGATGTTTGTTAGCATCATGTGTCTAGACAAGAGGAAGAACATGTTAGACTTCATCCAGGCATGCTTTCTATTCAATTTCCCAAAATATCTTTTCCCGAAAGAACCTTTCTGGCAAGATTTCTAAAAAAAAAAAAAAAAAACCCATGTGAATAGTGCATCTCCTATTTTTTTTATCTGTATTTGTATCAGTGTATTACAACACATTATTTGTTCATTCTGATAATGCATTCATATTTGATTTCTTCCGTAATAGATACATAATAAAACAAACATATAAGTATTACCATTCCAGCCAAATGTACATTATATTGCTCAATGGTCTGATGCAAGAGATACAAGGGTTTTTTTGTCATTTTTGTTGTGTATCAGTGTGAGTATCAGTATCGTCTTCCAAATAGTAATGGGATATTCTGGGAGAATAAAGAGTGAGAGGAATCTCCTTTGACAAACCAAGTATGCAGTGGTCAATGATGAGCCATATCAAATACTATATTATGAATAGAACTAGAAAGTGTGTAGTATATTAAGGTTTTAGACATGTTTAGGCAGTCTGGCTGTTTGAACTGGATCCTTAACCAGCATGATCTTTGATGGTTTTTATTTTGATTAACAAAACACATCAAAATCATTTCCTAGACCTATAAACACCACCGACTGTTTATTTCTGCTTTCCTGCATGTATAGGATCTTCATCAATATATCAACCATATATCAACCAATATTTATTTCAGATAATTATTTTTAGTTCTACACACAAAAATCTCATAAATGATTAAGACTTTAGCAGAAACCATTATAAGACCAGCTTATTATAGACATTATTATATACATTTATTAAGGGGATGTGGTAGCTGGACTTCTGATCGGAAGGTTGTGAGTTTGAGTCCCAGGTCCACCAAGCTGCCACTGCTGGGCCCTTGAGCAAGGCTCTTACTCCTTAATTGCTCAGTTGTACAAAGTGACATAAAAATGTAAGTTGCTCTGTATAAGGGTGTCTGCCAAATGCTGTACTATTATGTTATAGAAATTGAACAGATAATTTGTTTTACATGGATACAAATATTAGATTAGATTAGATTAGATTAGATTAGATTAGATTAGATTAGATTAGATTAGATTAGATTAGACTTTATTGTCATTGTGCAGAGTGCATGTACAGAGGCAATGAAATGCAGTTAGCATCTAACCAGAAGTGCATAAGTGGCATATTTACAATAAATTACAATAAAGGTATACACTATGGGGGTGATATGTACAGGAGAATGGATGTCTTATGTACAGGTGTAGTAGGAATTATGAATAGGTATAACAAATATCTATATATGTATGTACAAACAATGTACAGTAATGAAGATACGTTACGAATTAACATTCTAAACAAGATATACAGATGGGTATGTGTATATTACACATTACACTACCAGTCAAAAGTTTGGACACACCTTTTAATTCAGTGTTTTTTGTTTAGGGATTTATTTTCTACATTCTAGCACAACACTGGAGATTTCAAAACTATGAAATAACACACATGGACTTCAGTAATCCATATGTAATGACGACAAAAAACAGTCAGTTGTTATTTTAAGACACGAAGGTCAGGTGTTCTGGAATAGTTCTTTCAAGAACAGTATTGTCAAGTGCATTTGCAAAACCCATCAAGCACCATGATGAAACTGGCTCACATGAAGACCATCCCAGGAAAGCAAGACCAAAACTGACCTCTGCTGCAGAGGAGAAGTTCATTTAGAGTTACCAGCCTCAGAAATCACCAATTAACAGCACCTCAGATTAGAGCCGTTATGAAGGCTTTACAGAGCATCAGTAGCAGACATATCTCAATATCAACTGTTCAGAGGACATTATTGTGTATTTCGGCCGCCTTCAGCATTGTTTTACAATGTAGAAAGAAAAAATCAGGAAAGACCATGGAATTAGAAGATGTGTCCAAACTTTTGACTGGTAGTGTATAACAAACATGCAGGTGATTAGTGGGTAAATAACGACTAATAAGGTAAATCTGGAGAGACTCTGAGCCTCGTGATGTGTACGCGCCGCCATCTTGGTCTACTTATCAAATATAGATGCAGATATCTATATGGACTTCTTTTTGCTTTTTTTTTTTCTTCAGTTCTTGTCAGAAAGGATTACAGGAAATTTGGTCTCCATCAGGACATACAAATCAGGCAAGTGGAAGGTTTTGACTAAAATAAAGGCTTTAGTGGGCAGTTATGTGTATATCTGAGGCAGTGTGTAGTGTTTTTGCAG
Organism: Hemibagrus wyckioides; assembly: GCF_019097595.1. Lineage (NCBI taxonomy): Eukaryota > Metazoa > Chordata > Actinopteri > Siluriformes > Bagridae > Hemibagrus > Hemibagrus wyckioides. Next base: position 6,880,149 of record NC_080719.1, read on the forward strand.
CATCCTTAGTAACAGCCTGGTCAGGGACACAGTGTTTTAAATGAGTCTGCTTCTGGATATATGAATATACACTATATTGCCAAAAGTATTCGCTCACCCATCCAAATAATCAGAATCAGGTGTTCCAATCACTTCCATGGCCACAGGTGTATAAAATCAAGCACCTAGGCATGCAGACTGTTTTTACAAACATTTGTGAAAGAATGGGTCGCTCTCAGGAGCTCAGTGAATTCCAGCGTGGAACTGTAATAGGATGCCACCTGTGCAACAAATCCAGTCGTGAAATTTCCTCGCTCCTAAATATTCCACAGTCAACTGTCAGCTGTATTATAAGAACGTGGAAGTGTTTGGGAACGACAGAAACTCAGCCACGAAGTGGTAGGCCACGTAAACTGACGGAGCGGGGTCGGCGGATGCTGAGGCGCATAGTGCGAAGAGGTCGCCAACTTTCTGCAGAGTCAATCGCTACAGACCTCCAAACTTCATGTGGCCTTCAGATTAGCTCAAGAACAGTGCGCAGAGAGCTTCATGGAATGGGTTTCCATGGCCGAGCAGCTGCATCCAAGCCATACATCACCAAGTGCAATGCAAAGCGTCGGATGCAGTGGTGTAAAGCACGCCTCCACTGGACTCTAGAGCAGTGGAGACGCGTTCTCTGGAGTGACGAATCGCGCTTCTCCATCATTCTCCATCTGATGGACGAGTCTGGGTTTGGCGGTTGCCAGGAGAACGGTACTTGTCTGACTGCATTGTGCCAAGTGTAAAGTTTGGTGGAGGGGGGATTATGGTGTGGGGTTGTTTTTCAGGAGCTGGCCTTGGCCCCTTAGTTCCAGTGAAAGGAACTCTGAATGCTTCAGCATACCAAGACATTTTGGACAATTCCATGCTCCCAACTTTGTGGGAACAGTTTGGAGCTGGCCCCTTCCTCTTCCAACATGACTGTGCACCAGTGCACAAACCAAGGTCCATAAAGACATGCATGACAGAGTCTGGTGTGGAGGAACTTGACTGGCCTGCACAGTCCTGACCTCAACCCGATAGAACACCTTTGGGATGAATTAGAGCGGAGACTGAGACCCAGGCCTTCTCGTCCAACATCAGTGTGTGACCTCACAAATACGCTTCTGGAAGAATGGTCAAAAATTCCCATAAACACACTCCTAAACCTTGTGGACAGCCTTCCCAGAAGAGTTGAAGCTGTTATAGCTGCAAAGGGTGGACCGACGTCATATTGAACCCTATGGATTAGGAATGGGATGTCACTTAAGTTCATATGCGAGTCAAGGCAGGTGAGTGAATACTTTTGGCAATATAGTGTATGTGTAATAAGTCCCTTGCAGAAACATTTTTACTGACACTATAGGATGTTTTGTTATAGAATACCATGATACAATATTTACATTTTAGAATTACCGCACAGTAGATTTATTGGTTTTTTTCTTTTGTTGTTTTCTTTTTTTCCACAGATTGTGCAGATGTGTACAGTAGCAGCTTGTGTTGCATCCACAGGCTCTATGCAAGCTGAAACCAGACCCACAAACATCAGATGTTTCTGACAGTGTGTAACAGGAGATATGTGTGTACCATCCACACCTAATCCTCCACTGACCATACCTTAGCAGAGTCAAGTAGTGCATTCAGTGGCCTCTTTTCCACTTCTTTACATGGCTTTTTTTTTTCTCTTGGAGAAATGTCAGCATCTATTTGGGCATGGACTCTAGGGAACAGACCATAATGCTGCCTCTCTGCATGCACCTCTAGGCGAGTGTGTGATCGGCACAGCAGCAAAACACTTCATTTCACTTAATATTAGGGCAAATGTGCATTTACAACCTGTCCATTTTCACATAGGAACTATTCTAGAAAATAGCTACAGTATGTCCCACTTTGTCTCGGCTCGCTCGACCTTAAAAAGCTTTTTAAAAACGTTTTTTTTTTCCTGCCACTACTTGAGAAATAAAGGGCTGGTCTGGTGGGATTGGTGTGATCTGGCAGATCTCTCTGGTTTCTCTCAGGTGCTTGTTCACTGTTCTCCATCTCCACTATACAGTAAGTATGTACAATGCTACCATTCTCCTGCTGCTGCAGACCTCAGCTACACAGATAGCATCAGCTCTCACACATTGTTCTTATCCCTGGGGGTATGCTTTTAAAATGTTGGCAGAGAAGTGATCAGGGAGGAAAAGAAAGAAGGAGTTGTTTTTAAAGGAGTTCAGCTGATTTAGTCAAGTGCATTTAAGCAAACAGCTCAGCTTTTCTTGTTGTAAAGCTCCTTTTTCCTCTGGACCTAATAATACTACTAAACAATTTTATGCAGCATTTTTTGATTTGCAGTAAAGATCACCTACAGATTAACGATTATAAGATTAAGCTACACTATGTTATTTATGATGAAGCACAATCCATGAATAAGTCAGGTTAAACAAGAAGTTTTTCCTTTATCCCCCATTTTTTCTTCCCAGTTTGGACACTTGCCATCAACCAGCTCTCCGCTATCATTCCTCAGAGACACGTGAAGCAACCATTTCTCCTTTCTCATGCTGCATTATAGGGCAGTGTAAGACAATTATTGGAAAGCACTCTGTCTTCTTCAAATACTACTGCCCATTATTGGTGTTTGACAGGAGAGAGAGAGAGAGAGAGAGAGCCTATTCATCCATCCTTCACGGCAGAGGGAGCAAAAAAAACCACATTCAATTCCAGGGATAAAACTCCATCAGGATTCAAACTTATCTTGGTGATGCTTTACTTTTGTTCCACTTGAATTGAATGTGTTTAATCCTAACCTTAACACAAAAACTAGTAGGCCAATAAAAAATGTCAACTTGGACCTGATGTGTTCTCATAAATAGTAACACATTTAGAAAGCTATTATTTAAACGACTGTAATGTATGGATTGTTTTCGTAAGATAAATCTGTTCTGTTAAAGGGATGTGAGGTGAAGATGCAGATATTTTCAGAGGAAGATGCTAACAAAACCAAAGACATGATATAAAGGACCGTAAACGTGAGCAGAGGTTACAAAGAAAAGAACATACAAATTATGAGTGAAACTGTGGTGCATACAACAACATACGACTACAAGAACAAAAGTTTGCCAATGCAAAGCCAGAACTTAAATAAAGTGCTGCAGAGATGACACAGCCTGGAAGTTAGCATTAGCCTGGTTTATGATTCTTGCACATTTAGTTCAAGATGATCTTGTAAAATGCAAATTTTATGAATTTTAAAGTCAGAATTCAATCAGCAGAAGTAAAAAGCTAAAAGACTTCAACATCACCGCTACTAAGCTTGAACTCTTTCAGTCTCTATTGAAACATCATGTTCCCTGATAAGGATCCTCTCTCTGATCTTTTTGTGGATGAATCTGAATGAATGAAAAACAGCGTAAGTATAAACACAGCGAGGCTGTAGTAGATGAGTTTGGTGTGATATCGTTTAATGTCCCAGACAACCTCTGTAGTCCCGTTTATGTGCAACTTTTCAGCAACCACCTTTTTTCAAGATACAGAAAAAGCTTTTAAAAAAAATAACTTAAGCTTGTGCTAACCATTATCAGGTATTATTTTAGGTGTTTAACCAAAAACCCATTTAAAAAACTCAAGACGATGGAACCAGAAGTGGAAAATGCTAACTCATTTCCTGATTTTAGGACTCCTAAAAGTTCTGAACCGATGGAGTATAGGGGTGCTTATGAGGAGTAACATGGAGAAGGTGTGAGTGAGCAGTGAGACATGCACACATGGTCATGTGACATGCTGGGGCTGATGTACTTCTGCATCCCTTTGGCACTAGCATGACAAGGAGTACCTGAGGATAAGCTATGTTGCTCCAGGAGAGCTATATATTTTGGAACTAAATCATTCAGAGCATTAGATGTAGAATCTTGAATGAGCTTCAAAAGTAGGATCTTGTACTTAAGCCAAAATCCGACAGTTACTCAACGGACACTGATTAAATAAGGAATAAAACACAGCAGACATTTTAGAGATGCTACTTCAATGGCAAGAAAATTAATAACAAGGTCTACTTTTATTAGTATTTGCGTTACATATGCATATAAGAACATATGCATGTCAGGAGAAGAGCTTAAGTACAGTCTTGCATTTTACTTTGAATCTGGCCGTACTGATAGGACATATAGTATATAACTAAAACATTAGGGCTCTGTGTGTTGGGAAAATAAGATAGGATCTTTATCAGTGATAATCTAACATTGTTGAACTAACATTCCTGAGGCAGCATTCACAGTTATTGTTTATTATTGTGAGTTCCTACTCCCCACATCAATAGAAACCTTCCACTAGATATCCCTGTTCCTTGCTGCCACTGTTTTGATACAGTCAATGAAAAGAATAAGCTGAATTCCCCGCTATCATTGTCTAGATTATAACAACACATACACACACATATACACACACACAGGCACACAGAGCCATGTCTGGATCTTGTGACTCATGTTTCCAGGACAAAAAGAAATTCTGTTCTGACATGGACTTTGTGGTCCGGGGATGTTTGCAGGGCTTGTTGGAATCTTGACTGCCAAAAGAGAATCTAGACGACTTTGGTAAAAGGGCCAAAAATCTCTGCAGTCTTACTCTGTCACGACACAGACTGTGAATCAGCCCAGCTTTTGTGTATCTGTCTGACCTCAGGCCAGAGAGAACCATATCACACCGATGGATCAAAACCAATGTGCAACGAGCAGACTCACGCCAAAGCACAACCTGATCCCAGATAATCCCCTCTCAGGTGTACACACGGTAAATTAGAGCTTGTAGTGGTTTACTCAGACCACAAAGAGGGGTTTTTTGTACAGTTCTTTTTTTATTTAGGGCGCTTAAGTTCACATCCAAGCCCTGAGTATTTTCCAGATGAAATATAATAATTACCAAAACCACTTAAATGACATAACAAGTGTACAATCAGTTAGATTAACTATAATAATAATAATAATCTTAGATAAGTAGTTTATTTATTTGCTAGACGTGGTAGTTTAGTGGTTAAGGTGTTTGGGCTGATCAGAAGGTTGTGAGTTTAAATCCCAGGACCACCAAGCTGCCACTGCTGGGCCCCTGAGCAAGGCCCTTAACCCTCAACTACTCAGTTGTATAAATGAGATAAATGTAGGTTGCTCTGGATAAGGATGTCTGCCAAATGCCATAAATGTACAAATTTTTATCCAAAGGTGAAAGCTGTTAAAAAGAGCCGACAGGACAGAATTTACCAGAAGTGGACAGTACTTGGAACATCAGAGCACCAGAAGAAGGTTTAATAATCTATAATCACAAGTTTAATTATATAAGTTAGGGTACATTGGGTTCAAAAGGCTCACTGAAAAGGCTAATTCAATGGCGTGCTAGCATATATAGAAAGTCATACAAATAAGAGAATGTCAGTGATAAGACACGAATACACTGAAAATGAACTTTGTGAATTTTATGAATTTAAAAAATACCCCCACTTTAAAAAGAAATATGAAACACTATGAAATTATACTAACAGAACGTATCAAAAAATAGTAATTATATTCATATTTTTTTCGATTTTGAAAAAGTAGGTATTAGTTTCTGAAAGAAACCAGACATCATATCAACAGTTCACAAACCCAGTGTGCAAGGAATCCCGAAAGTGCAGGGAGAAGAACTGAAAAATACACTTTCGATCTTTGAGGCAAATACAAAATAACATGATTATGATTTGTGCCATATACGGAAATATACCTACAGCAACTCACAGAGGCGAAGCGAGCGTTCATTTTCAGTGAGAGCTGCCGACTTTCGCTGACATGAGCATCAGCAACCATTGGCGACTTGATGTAGGCATGACAAGTGACATGACATCAACTACCAATGGGAGCGAAGACAGTAGAGCCCACATGATCCATGGCAAAGATCACACACTGCTTCTATTTCATCTCATATCATATGATGCATATATACACGACTGAATTTTATACACAAACGCCAAATCTCCCTCCAGAATGCTTCATTTCTGCAGCAAGTAAACTAATTTGGAATGTTAGGTGCACCACCCACTGATAATGGTTATTACTAGGAACACCTACTGTTCACTTGCAATATAAAATCATGTGTGAACATTAAACATAGCATTGAAATGAAATTTGTGCTGTTCATGAAACAAATTATACACTATTTCACCCTTAAAAACTTTAACAACTATCAAATAACAGTGCAGGGTTTTCTGCTAAACTGGTTTGATGATGATTGGCACCACCACAAATATTTAATGAGGCCTTCCCCACCTTGAGTGAATAAGTGCACTGAGGCTCAACCTGTCATTTGAAACAAGGCTGGCTGCAGATGAATCTTGGACCACTTACAGCATATATATATATATATATATATATATATATATATATATATATATATATATATATATATATATATATATATATATATATATATATATATATATATATATATATATATATTGACTCCCATTTGTTGGATTGAAACGATTTAATGACCTTATAAATCAGAAATCTAATGCCTTAACCTCTGAGCTACGACTTCCCTAATAGCTCATCTATTCATTCTTTATACTGTATATTACATTTTATTGATTTTCCAATATTTAAAGTGTCTTCCATTGGTCTTATACCAAATTGCTTAGCACACCTAGGATTTATTTACAAGACATGTGAAGAACTGACATGTTAATTGCTCTCGTGTTTTAGACGGGCCGGTGTAATGCAGTGGGCATGCTGAGTCGTCCTGGTGCTCCACTCTGCCCTGTGGGTGTGTGGCTCTCAGACAGGATGAAAGTGCAGCTCTGTAAAGGCTCAGAGCAGCTTAAGATAATCACACGTTTCTTGTTAAGAGGCAGAACATGTGCATAATAGCACCAGAGGGGTGTGTTAGTGCTTTTGACATGCAAAGTGATGCCAATGTCACACGCACAATGAAGTGGAACGAGACCTGAACTCCAGTGATGTGTATATAAAATTTGGAAAATATTCGCAGATTAAAATTTAACATTTCAAGCTGCTCGGTTAATTTAATGGATGGATGGATGGATGGATGGATGGATGGATGGATAGATAGATAGATTATTACTAGATTATTCTAGTTATAATTTATTCACATGTGATTTATTTACATAATTAATTCATATCTTTGTGATGTTTTGTCACACAAGGTATTTTTTTCATTCTTTTGTATGATTCCGTTTTTTTGATATGATTTTTCCTAATTATAAATTTATTTTTATATTTTTTTCAACATGATTTAAATGTGATTTTTGTTTATCTATGCATGATTACTTGCACATAATGTCTAATACATGATGAGTTTATTTTCAAATGATTTTCCCCCATGTGGTTTATTCATTTTCCCATTTATTTACATGTAAGTTTTTATTTACACATGATGAATTAATTTTCACGTTTTTTTTTTTACACATGAATCTTCATGTGCATTCGATCTTCCCTATATATATATATATATATATATATATATATGTGTGTAATTGTATAATTGATTTGTTTACACATGTGATTACACAAATTATACAATTAAACACATTATACCTTTTACCCCACATGTGATTTTTTTTATTAATGATTCATGTATTTTGACTTGAGTGCCATTTTTTACACGATTCATTTATTTTCATGTGTGACTTTCTTCCACATGATTAATTTATTTCAGTGTATTTTTTATTATTATTTATTTAATTTCACTGTGTATTTTTTTTACATCATTCATTCATTTTTCCATGTTAATATTTCACTTGGAGGATCTATGATTGGCTTTACCAGAACTTCTCTTTCACATGAGGTCTCATATTATTTATCTAATTACACATGACATGTTTCATGCAGTCAATTTGATGACTACCTGTGGGTTGAATTGAATGCAGATCTGTCACATCAAATTTGCTTCACATGAACATTTAGTGAATGAATGCTGATGCCCAATAATGCATTTGTAGATGACAAGGAAAAATTAGCATTGCCTGTCACTGGGGAATGTTACTGCAAAGCAGAAGCCTGTAGTCAGAGAAACATTACGCCTCAAGCGATGCTCTTCTCTTAAGTTTCCCCCAGGGACACTGGCCATTCTGGTTTGATCTATGGCTCAGTAAGATGACCTTCATTAGGCCCAAAGGCCATTCTGGCTTAAGCTCTAAATAGAGAAATGCTGTCATCGGACAAAGGCTTGGAGCAAAGTGGGCTGCTAAGGCCTACTCCCAAAAGTACTCAAATCTCCCAAAAGATAATGTTGGACCCTTGAGTCGGATTAAAAGTGACAAAATGTTTGTTGAGGTGTGAAGGGTTGATCCTGAGGGATTGATGAAATACAGGTGAAATACATAATGGCCATTCTAAATCAAACAAACAATAGCAAACATAGATAATATTTTACTATAACTACAACAGCAGTCTAGGATCTTGTTGGCTAAAGACTATTGTTCACTAAATAACTGTTTACTGACAAATGCTAACTATGCATTAGCAGCATCAGATAGCTACAGAAGTTGTGCGGTCATCTTCAGTAACCTCTATATCCTTGTCAGGGTCACGGAAGATCCACAGCCAACCCCGGGGGCATTACATCACCACAGAATTAACTACATTATGACTAACAGGAGATAAAATGTTAGCAAGATTAGGCTACTGACTGTGTGGAGTTTCCTCTGGGTTCTCTAGTTTCCTCTTAAAAACATGAAGCATGCTGGATTGGCTACATTAAAATGGCCAGAGGGTGAATTTGTTCCAGGATGTATTCCTGCCTCTCACCCAGTGTTCCCAGGACAGGCTCTGGCATCATCATCTGGCATTCAAAATGAAGGAATGCAAGAAATAGATCTGTAATTTAGCCTCATGAGCCTTCAAAAGGCATCTGCTGGAGGATAAATACAAACTAACAAAACAAACTGTGCCCTGTATGTTTGTACTGCAAGTACAAAAATCAGAAAATCAGTACACAGATCTATGAAGCATTGTTAGGTTAAAAATCAACATACAAAAAATTAACAGCCCTTTTCAATAGAGAAACAGAGCTTATCAGCAGTGGGTCCTTGCATGTGTCATGCAGGTCACTTGGCCCTGTGTTGCCATGACTAAACTAGTGACTTGGGGGAGACGAAAAGCGACGTGGTGATTGATGCTACCCAAAGCTCCTAGCTGACAGTGGACTGATCAGGTAGAGATGGTCTGCTGCTGACAGACATCAGAGCCACTCAACACAATGGGGCACAATAGCACCTACGTCATGCCCTAGACCCCTTTGTGTCGACTGACGCTTTTCAAGTCCTTTCCACCAGGAGGGAGAAAGACACAGGCACCAAGCATGGAGAACTGATCCATTCAGAGCAAAGCTTAATGTGTTACCAGACACTTCTCAAGGAGCAACATGACTGAGAGGAACCATGGAGGCTGTCGGTTATTTTCCCTCTGACAGGCAACAGGCTTCATCACCTTTCAAAGCAGCCCAATTGAGCTGCTATTCAGCTGGAGGCAGACAAGAGACGCTTTTCCATTTCAAATCGGCTTCTCAAAAGAGAACGGTCTTGATTCATATTACATCAATAGAATAAAAATGAAGAAGGAGTACAAAATTTTCCTGTTCCTGTGCAATGAAGGAGTTAAATACTACAGTACTGATTTTGTTTTGATCAACAACCAAAAACAGGTTTGTAGATGGATAACAATGTTTGGTTTCACAAAAAGTACAAAATGGTTTTAAGACCTAGTTTTCTCTAGGTATAAGCAGAATTTGCAGGTATAATGCTGCCGTCTTCCACCTCACAGCTGCAGGGTCCTCAGTCCTGAGCTCAGGTTACTTTCTGTGTTAGTGTGTCTGCATGAATTTCCTCCATGGTCTGTAGTTTCATCCCATCACCCAAAACTATGATGATAGGTGGATTGCTTCGTCCAAATTTACCCTAGGATTGTATGGGCATTCAGGCCTAACTGAGTTACAATGTATTCCCCCAGACTATCAGACTCCTTAATACCCAAATACCAACCCACATTAGCCCACCAACTTGCTACTTGGAGGACACCAACCCACCAAGTAGCACATCAATAAATGCTACTTATTAGACTTGCTGCTACAATCCTTTATGCTAACTGTACTTTCTGTTTACATCTATAGGATTTTTACTATTGCACATTACTCATTACAGAACTGTGTACTGATCAGGGCTAGACTGTCTTGCACTGTTGTACTATCTGTCTTGCACTGCTTGCACTTTAGGCAATACTGTGTAGAGTGCTTAGCTTTATGTTGTTTTATGTAGCGCTGTGTTTTATGTAGCACCAGGGTCCTGAAGGAGCATTGTTCCTTTTTATTATGTACTGCATCAGCTGTATATGGTTGAAATTAAAGCTTCTTGACTTGTGTTTGTGTGTCTCTGGCACCTGTTGATTGACTGGTGTCCCAACCAGGATATATTCCTACCTCCTGCCCAGTGTTGCTGGCATAGGAGACACAAATCAGAATAGATGACTGAATGGATAATTTAGTTGGATTTTTTTACATGGTCAGGAATGAAAGTACCTGTGCTGAAGTTTTGCAACAAGGGGGTCTAACATTTTAAATCTGTACATACCCACTTTTGATTCAAAATTGCGCTTGCATTACTACTTCTCCAGATCCCAAAATGCATGGCTAAAATTGTATATATATTTTTTTGACAGAAAACTAGAAGCCATGGCTTAAAAGCCCATTTCTTGCTAGAGCAGGGGTCGTCAAGTGGCCAGCTGCACCCAGATGAGGACACCGCAAAGTATTTCAGAAGAAAGAAGCAAGCACTCAAAAAATACTCTAGCAGGGCTGAGGAGAAACTGCCTGCATTTCAGCCACTCTCGTTTATTAAACATGAACTGTGGCGGACCTTTTATTGCCGTCAGTCATAAGATTTTATGCAATTACTTCATCTGAAGGCAGCTCATCAGGAAAGAGTTTTAATAGATTTTCAGTGATTCTTAAAATCCTCTAATGGCTTGACTTTGAAAGTTGAAGATAAAACAGAAGGTTAAAAGACATTTGGAGAAGAAATAAAGTAGAAATTCAAAATGTCAAAGAACTGAGAGAGTTATTAGTCAATTTTAGATGGATTATTATTAATTGTGATAGCAAAATAATTCAGTGTTTTCAAAGACAATTGTCTTTATGAACCTGTAATAATCCTGAAAAGTTAATAAAACAATAAAACAGATTGATGTATCCTATTTATAGCAATGAACTAATCAATAATAGTTAAGTGTTTAAAGGTAACTGTTGTTACTGAGGTCTGACAGATGTTTATTCAGACCTTTGTGAGGAAAGAAATTCTGTGTATCTGGCCCAAATATAAAGTTACACTATATTGCTAAAAAGTTTTGGGACACCCCTCCAAATCATGGAATTCAGGTGTTGTTTTTCAGGGGTTGGACTTGGCCCTTTAGTTCCAGTGAAAGGAACTCTTAATGCTTCAGCATACCAAGACATTTTGGACAATTTCATGCTCCCAACTTTGTGGGAACAGTTTGGGGATGACCCCTTCCTGTTCCAACATGACTGCACACCAGTGAACAAAGCAAGGTCCATAAAGACATGGATGAGTGAGTTTGGTGTGGAGGAACTTGACTGGCCTGCACAGACTGTCCTGACCTCAACCTGATAGAACACCTTTGGGATGAATTAGAGCAGAGACCTTACAAATGCTCTTCTAGAGGAATGGTCAAACACCTTGTGGAAAGCCTTCCCAGAAGAGTTGAAGATGTTATAACTGCAAAGGCCAGGCCAACTTCATATTACATTCATGCCCAAGTAAATGCAGATGTCCCAAAACTTTTGGCAATATAGTGTATAAGAACACCTCTGATCTAGAGAGTTAACCTCTGTACACTGAAAACACTGACTCCATTGATTATTTGTACCACTAAAAATCCAGGTAAATATGTGTTACATATTGTATTCATGTTAATCTTACCCATTCTTAAAATTAACTGCTTTTAACCAATTTGTCTTTGCCCATTTAAGAATATTAAATCAAACAGATCAGGATGAAGAATTTTCTCTAAGGAAATGTTGTTGTGATGCTCATTCATTAATGATGACTACTTGGCACTTATAAAGTGAACATCTGAACCTTTAAAATGGTACAAAGTGGTATAACAGTCACAAAAAGCAAAACTTTTGTGTGTAGATGCATACTTTCTTTCAGTCCTGGTGTCACAAATCCTTTTTAAGAGCTCAGATTAGGTGACCATGACCATGATGGCTTCAGTTCGTGAGTATGATTTGTACTCAGATGCATATTTTACTTTAATAGGGAATAGTTCTGCAGTTTACAATCCGGAGGTGAGAATGACCCACTCGCTATTGCATTCAGTGCTCCAGAGGACAGATGTTTAAGGATTGTGCTATGGGAAACAATGATCAATAGCCTTCCCAAAATCTTCATAACTGAAAGTGTGTTATGGAAATACCTTTTGAAAATCCTATCATCTGGTGTTATCGTAATAACAGTTTTTCAGAACTTTGTGTTCAACACAAAGAGAGCTGCTAGGTGCTATGCAACATTCAGCTTTTTGTGTTGTTTTTTGGGCTTTTGCTTAGGCTGAAATATTTCACAAACTGTGTTATGAGGATTTTACTGTGCTGTGTGTCCCAGCTGGGGAGTTTCCATTACTGTTTGTGCTTCACTGCTGAATAATAGGAGACAAAACCATGTAAATTTGTCCTTGTACCACGCCTGAATGCTCTTCCATTATACTCTTGTAAGCATAAATATTAAATAGAAGTACTGTTTTGTAGGATTTACAGCTCAACTCTTTTGAATGCTGCTCCAAAATTCAGACTTTTACATGCTTTTAAGTTAAACAAGGCTGTATTTAAGGCTTGTCAAAAATCGGACCTAAAGGGGATGAGATGAGTTGTTGGGCCTGTGCTGGCATGCTGAAAGGAGGTTTTAAAGCTCTTTAATTAATGACCACACATGTATTAACCCAGAAGCTCTGTAGGGGGAAAGCCCACATTATCAGGAGCTTGTTGGGTGAACAAGTGCAGAAAGAAGTCTTCACAGATTCTGGCATGGAGATAAATAAATCTCCCAGCTGATCTCTGATCTGTAGAAATCTTTCTGCATGGAGCCTGTTGTAACAGTTTGCTTGAACAGCTGCTTTGGTCAAAGGAACAAGGCAAAGGAGGCTGTACTAAAAGGTGACTGAAGCAACTATTCAATATTGTTATTCAAAGTGATTTCAGCTTAGTGACGTTTTGGAACAAAGTTATTACAAAATAGAACCCCAAAGACAAATTTTAGACTTTTGCAACTCATTATGGATGTTTGTTTCACAGCTGCTGTTTATATAGGTCGAAAGAGCAAGTTCAGTTGACTTACCACCAAAGTGGAAAGCCTGACTGAGTTGTGTTCATAAACAATGCTCCCAATGACTGAGCCTTCCTGTTTTCATTAACCAATCACTGAACACCATTGTTCCCAATGACCAATCACTCTTCAAAATTATCCTCAATCACTGTTCATCACTGTTCCCAATGACCAGTCACTCTTCAACATTGTCCCCAATGTCTAATCGCTATTCTTCACTTTTCTAGACTTTCTTCATACACTGTATTGCCAAATGTTTTGGGACATCTGCCTTGACATGCACATGAATGTAATATGGGGTTCACCCACTCTTTGCAGCTATAACAACTTCAACTCTTCTGGGAAGGCTTTCCACAAGGTTTAGGTTTAATTTTCGACCATTCCTAGAAGCACATTTGTGAGGTCAGACACTGATGGTGGACGAGAAGGCCTGGCTCGCAGTCTCTGCCCTAATTCATCCCAAAAGCGTTCGAGAAGGACTCCACACCAAACTCGCTTATCCATGTCTTTATGGACCTTGCTTTGTGCACTGGTGTGCAGACATGTTGGAACAGGAAGGGGGTCCCCAAACTGTTCCCACAAAGTTGGGAGCATGAAATTGTCCAAAATGTCTTGGTATGCTGAAGCATTAAGAGTTCCTTTCACTGGAACTAAGGGCCAAGTCCAACTCCTGAAAAACAACACCTGAATTCAGTGATTTGGAGGGGTGTCCCAAAACTTTTGGCAATATAGTGTACTGTACATCAATGGACACATTTTTATTTATTAATTTTATACCTCTGGGCAAGTGGAAGCTTGATGTGTTCAGGGTAGCTGGTGGTGGGATTTTGTATCACGCACTGTAGTTACAGCATTGTGTGGAGTTGCACCACTGTGAAGAGCGTTATATTTAAACATACATACCAAATAAAAACTTTTGTTTCTGTGAAGCATACAAGAAGTCGTTCTCTGCTTGTTGGACCTATTTGATCTTCTAAAAACTAATGGTTCATTCACATCTTTGGGTTCATGTCCTGTTCATCTGTCCCGCTGTTCTTGTTTGACATTTTAGCATACCTAATCCAGGTTTATGCCTCTTAATGATGACTTCAATTTGTACTTTTGTTTAATTAAGCAGAAAATTATATTTCCTGGGTTTACATCTACGAAAAAGGAAATTATACAAAACTGGTTCACGCTTGGCATTTGTACAAATTTGTACAAAATTGTCATGTGGATTGCACTACAGCACGACTCAATAATTCTAATCCTGCATCTGTGGACGCAAAAAAACCTACAGCCCATACATGAAATATGTGCCTACTATTTATATGTTTACACTGACAGTTTTGCCTGTAGGAGTGTGTAACCATCTAACCTGCTTTAATTCCTCCCAGCATTAGCAATAGCAGCTCAGCCTCACATTAACCCTGACTGTACCCTCCTGTGAGTAATGCTGAAAACACACACACACACACAGAGAGAGAGAGAGAGAGAGAGATGGATATTAGATTGCATCATGTCACGAAACCATTTAACACCACAGGGTATACATGTGTGAGGAGGAAAAGAAATTCGAGAAGCAGTTTGTCTTTTCACTTTCCTTTATTATATAAACATTTCTAGTCAAATTACCATTTGCAAAACTATTTTTTCTGTTATCAATCAATATATTAAATTTGAAAATAAAATCAGCTATTTTAATTTAAGTTTCATTTATTATTACACCGTAAGAATATGAAAAATGTATTTTCAGCTATTATCCCAGAAATGATCAATACTTTTCAATCACAGTCACACATTTGCAAAATTGTAATAATTCCTATAACTTCATTCAACTTACCTAAACTTGTTCACTGTCGGTCACTGTCCATAAAGCATTTTTAGAACTATTATAAATGTACTGAATTACTCAATAACCAATATGGGTGGGTACTGGGAATATAATGGTTTATGTGACATGTCTAGCATATAATAACACATATGTGACATAAAATAAAGACTTTTTAAATATTGCCCAATGCTGATAACTATAGACGAATATGAGGAATACAAAGTAATAAAAAGTAAGTAAATATAGGATAGACTATCATCAGGCAGAAGTAGAGACAAGCAGGCTTTTTTAACCAAAAGACAAACAAAACCAATAATGTCAAAACAGGAATTAGACGATGAATGAAACAAGAGCTATGGAAAAATAGAAACCGCAGAACTTTTAATTGGGACTCAAATTAAAGGTGAAACAGGTGAGAGTGAGTGTTATTAAGTCATGTCAAGTCAAGTCAAGAAGCTTTTATTGTTATTTCAACCATATATAGTTGACGCAGTACACAGTGAAATGAAAACAACGTTTCTCCAGAACCCTGGTGCTACATAAAACAACACAGATCTAAGGACTTAAAGTAAGTTGTCCTAGCCAAATAAAGTGCAAAAGAAAGACATAACAACATACAAACATACAATACAAAACAAAAGACTAGATGACAGATACACAAAATACACTAAATGGCGCTGACCACCATACATTCTGTATACATTACCGTATATATACAGTAAATTGTGCAAGAATAAGAATATTGCAAACAAAGAGGGTTCTTGTAACCTATGTAATAGTAGCAGTTGGTGGCAGTTTGAAATGTGGTGTGGTGTAAGAGGAGATCTGATGGGAAATGAGGTCCAAGGCCACATCATGACCAAAACCAGTATTGACGCGACACATCATAACTAGCTAGAGGTTTATAAGAAAAAGCATGAAAAAGGCTAAATCAAATATAACCACCTACACTGGCACCACCACTGACCTCGTACCAAGAACCCTCACACACAGGCATGGACCGTATTTTGTCCATAATACTTGGCTGCAGAAAATGGAACTAGCATATTGGCCTATCGGTCCTCATAGCACCAGCCTGACAAACACAACATGGGCCTCTCTAGAATTTCAAAGTGAGTTCATGCCCTACAGGTGGCCATGCTGATGTCTCTGTCTACGATCTTGCTCTCTTTGTTTGAGCTTCATTTTAGACCTGGATGCTGTGATAAGGATACCAGATTGCCTGTGGGGGGAAAAAAGAGAGAAGCAGACATCGTAAAACTCTGACTGTCTACCATAAGAGGTGGTCAGACAGTCAGAACTATTTGGCATAGGGCTATTGGAATGGGATTTCAGTGGAGTTTTTGATACTGATATGTATGTTATTTATTTTACATCATCTGTTCCTGAAAAATTGCCCTTTAGTATGTGGTGATTCAAATGATACTTTTCTCTCCAAAAGTATTGGAACAACAATGCTGAACCATTTGCTTCTGAAATACACTGCAGACATTTGGGTTGGAGATCAACAGATGAACATAAGACAACAGACTGGCATCTATTTTCTGATATTTACATCTAGATGTTATGAACAACTTGCCACCTTTTGTTTGAACTCACAGATTTTTCGATTTATCAAAAATATTAGAAACTTGTGAATGACAAGTGTTTCTTTTTGCCCAGGTATGCCCTGTTAGATTGATTGTTTGCACAATCAATAGCTTGGAACCCAGAGTTTTGGTTTTTAAAAAGGATTAGCCAACATGACCAGTGAGATGTTTATGGCAGAAAAGCAAGCCATTTGGAAGCTAAGAAAATAGGGAAAATTGATGAGAGCCATTGTAGAAGCATTGGGTATAGGAAGAATCCATTGGTGTACTAACAACCAGACATTAAACAGGTTGGCCAAGGAAAACGACAGCAGTTGAGAGAAATATTGTGAGAGCTGTAAAGAAAACCCCCCAAAGAGAAGTCAACAGACATTACCAACAAGCTCCACAGGGCAGGGATGAAGGTATCACAATCCACCATTTGAAGAAGTCTTTGAGTTTAGAATTATAGTGACCATACCACAAGATGCAAACCACTCATCAGCAGTAAGCATCAGAAATTTTCATTAGAATTTGCAAAGATACGCAGAGTTATTCCAGAAAACTCCTGGCACCAAGATTAACCTCTACCAAAGTGACGGATTTGGCCAAGTGTGGAGAAAGAAATATGGCTGCTTCTGGAACAGCCTTGCTAATCTTTATGATTATTCATCTGATAATATAAGTAACAGAATGAATTCAGAAGTCGATTTAGAAATGCGTCCCATCTTATTAGGAGAAACTTCATCTTGCAGCAAGACAATGAGCCAAAGCACACTGCCAACACAACAAAGGACTTAATCAGAGGCAAATGCAGAAAGTTTTAGACTGGCCAATTGACCATGCATTCCATCTCCTGAAGAGGAGACTGAAGGAAGGAAACTTTAAGAATATCTGTTCCAGTACTTTTGCTCACCTAAAACTTAGGCAGTTCGCCAACAGTTGCCATGTCTAAGCTGTGTAACAAAGCTGTAAATATCAGGAAAGTTTTGACATCTGTGTTAAACAAAAATCAAAAGAATTGCCGTTCCTGTTCCAATAATTTTGAAGGGGATTGTCTATATACTAGTACCTGAAGGGCTGTATTTTCATCCAGGCCCAAGTAGTTTAACCTAATGGTATAACATCACCATTCTACAATGTTAGCTAGTGTAAGAGTTCTACACAGATGTCTTGCTCCATCCTTGTGCCACAAAGAAGAGTCTAACAGTTTACAAGTCAGGCAACCTCACCTCTTTTCGTGATAGTAGGTAGTTCTTGGCTACATACTCTATAATGACAATTGTACAAATAGTGACTACTATTTGCGTAGGTGGAAATTGATATGGCTAACATGACATGTGAATTAATACAGCAGAGAATGTGCTGTTGAAAACCTGCTGATGTAGTAGTATTTTCAAACCCTCTTTCATCCAAGTTTACCTTAGCTCTGGTATGCATTTTAAAGAGTTCCTCTAGTTATTTATTACTGTGTAGGGTTATTGCATGTGTTTGACAGTGCTGGGGTTAAAACCTATAAATGCTGTTAACAACAGATAAATGGAACTTTAAATGACAAGCGCTGTGATTGCTGTGGGAGTTAACCGGAAAACTCTTTTAAAATGCATCTTTTTTTTACTGTTATAGCTTTGGCATTTTTAGATAGTCTGTATCCTATAAGTACCTGAGCAAATGTTTCTCCATAATTAATCTTTTCAAACAGACTTCCTCTTCAACTCCTCCACTGAAAATGTATGGCTAATGGTAAATGTCCTATCATAAATCAGGGTTTGGACATTTCAAACATAGCTTGGAGAAGTACAGCACTGGAAAGGTTCCACTAGTGTCTCCAATGCGGTCTCCAACACCGTCCCAAATAAAATCACTAAAACTGTATCCAACACAATCTTGATGTATCCAAACTCCAATACAGTCTACACAATCTCAAGCATAGTCACCAACAGTGTCTAATACAGTCTCTATCATTGTCTCAAACAGTCTCCACCAATACCTTTGGAACAGTCGCAAACCCAATCTAGTGTCTCCTCTACCATCTAAAAATACAGCGTCTTCAAGAGTCTCCAACAACATCAAGCACAATCTCCAACAGTGTCCAATACAGTGTCCTTCATTGTCTCAAAAAACCTCCACCAGTTTCTTTAGGACAGTCTCAAACACATTCTACAACAGTGTCTCCACTACCATCTACAATACTGTCTTCAAAAGTGTCCAGCAGTATCAAGCTCCAACAGTGTCCAGTATGGTCTCCATCACTGTCTCAAACACAGTCTCCACCAGAAACTCTGAAACAGTCTGAAACACTATCTAAACCAGCGTCTCCAATACCGTCTACAATACAGTGTCTTTAAAAGTGTCCAACAGCATCAAGCACAGTCTCCATCACAGTCTCTAACACAGTCTCACACAGTCTATCACAGTCTCAAACACAGTTTCCATCCTATACTATCACACGTGACTATCACAATCTCTACCACATTGTCAACCATAGTCTCCTATAGTCTCAAACAGTTTCCAACAGTTTCCAACATGCTATGCCTGTTATCAGTAACATCCATCCATCCATCCATCCATTATCTATACCCTCTTTATTCCGAATTAGGGTCACGGGGATCTGCTGGAGCCTATCCCAGCACACATTGGCACAGGTGGCTCAGTAACATATAAACAATATTTCAACCACGTTTAATGTTAGAAAATTTAAGTCAGAAAAAGTAAATGTAAAGATCCAATTCCAGCTGGGGAAGAGAAGCATCAAGGATCATTTAGCAGCTGGTTATGTAGGGTTATGTCCCTTTTGCTAAGGTATGTAGTCATTCAACATTAATGTTCTAGACCTCTTTCAGCAGACTAAATACAATTATCATCGACTTCCTAGTGCCGTTTACAGGCTCTTTACCTAATATGATCTTGGCAGGCAGAAAGCCTGCGAAAAGGTTTAAAAGTAAATACAAATATGTTCACTTGCTTTTAGTAAAATGTATTTCTTAATCTATATTAAGGGGTGTGTTACAAGAACAAAATAAAGTTTTAGCTATTTGCCAGAATTGAGCCAGATTGATACCTAAAAGCTTTTCTAGACCAGGAAATAGAAAATGCAACTAGTGAATATTTTCAAAATAATAAAATGCCATGACTGGCAGGGATCCTTTAAAAACATCTCTCTGTAAACAATATGTACTCCGACGCAAGTCATCTTTATTTTTAAGATCAATATGTCAATAACTAGGCAACTTGCCTGAACAAGACGAACGTGACAATATATTTCTCTAGCGCAGGATTTTACAATCTGGGCTTGTCATCAGAGCAAATTGTCTGAGTAAACCAGTTCTACTTTACTAAGGCTTAATGAATTTGGCATGCAATGAGAGCAAGTTTCTATGCAGTGTTCTGAATGTTAGGTAGAATTTGTTTGTTTTTACAGGATTATCAGAACAACTAGAAGCCCTATGAGCTATAAAATGGGAAAAAGCTTCATTATAACCTGTTCCTCTGCAAATTCCATAATACAGCTTGAATTCACTGAAATACAACTTAGTAAAGTATTCATTAATGATGGCATATGGAATTGTAAGTACAACATGTTTGCAAAAAATAATTATTAGTATTAATATTATTAGCATTAGCAGCACAACATTTTAGAAAATCTTTTTCAAACTTTCCGTCTCATTTGAAAGATGTTTGAAGAAAGCACTAGGGTGAGGAAACCTATTGTGTCCTGTCTGTTTGTCATCTACCTGTTTGTCCACAATCCATGTGACTAGCTATAAAAATGTCATCCATATGGTGGCACACCCTCACGAAGCTCAGTGTCTGTGCATGTGTATATTATGCGTGTGCCTACCTGTAAGGACGATGCCATATGTGTTTAAAGCACTACAGCCACCTGAGCTGCAATTAACCTGAACATGAACTTTGTTGTTTTTTGTTGGCTTGTAGATTTGCCATCAAGAACACCACGTTAGGATATCAATATACAGTCTCTATTGTTAATGGTCATTAGGTGGTGATTAATTACATATCATATATATTTTCTATAACAGCAACTCAGATAGTAGCTCTGGTTGTAAGGTTTATATTAATGTGACCTTTAATATATCATCCTAATAGCAATAACAATACACACACAGCTTGTATGACTGAGGCTCCAGACAAACTGATAAAAAATGTGTAATTGTATATATGGTAACGTTTTCTGTGACTTATAATTAAGTTAGAATTAGAATGAATTTCCTGGCAATTTTGACCATATAGTACACAGATATAGAAGGGAAATTGTTTTATAGTCACACTATCCCCCAAAATGAGGATTTTCAACCTGTTTCCTCTAAAGGTTTCTTCCTCATACCGAGTTTTTCCTGCCATGCTCAATAGGGATTTAAAATGTATAATTTATGTCAGGAATTTATATAGTCCTGTAAAGCTGTTCACTATTAAAAATGCTATGAAAACATTTTAATGTTTAATTTTTTTTAATTCTTTAATTCAAAACAATTACAAACATCTTTCATTATTTTTATTCATTGTACTTTTTCAGCTGCAAAACATTTAGACTTTCACATGTAAAAAGGCACAAAATTACGGCTTCCACAACATATTAAACTTAATGTACAGACTTCATTTAGCATCTTTTCTATGCCTGGAATACGCCTTTAATTTGGCCTAACGTGCAATGCTGAGTATAGAACTCAATGCAATAATGCATTACAGGTCAGATGAGGTTTCCTGAGAAACATCTTACAGAATAAACATCTCCACAGTACTGTACATGGCCCTGTGTTTGTTCAACACTTTGTAAATCTGCATAAATCTTGTTACTAAATCAGTCTTCGATGTCTTCTTTCATCTGCATGGAAACAAATGAGCTTGTGACAACCAGGTCATGTTTGTTCTATATTTTGTCTGCGAGTTTACACACTAGGATTTCTGTCAAGTTGTTATGTTTGCTTCCTGTGCTCTTGACAGCCTGCATCAATCATCTACGACTGTGTCATGAAGTTCAGCTCTCAAAGATGAACAATCATCTGGGAATTACAGCAACTTATTGCGTTTTTATGCCACTACAGAAAGCATGATTCCTTCCACACTTTATCATTCCTCAATGGAAACCTGAAATGTAATGTTACTGAAATGAGTTACACTCACAGGATATTAATCCAAATATCAGGATCTCTCTTTTAAAGTTTAAGATATTAAGATTTAAATCCCTTAAACGATCCCTTATACACTTTTATTAAATTTGGAAAATATGAACAATTCTTCTGGGTGGGGCACAGCATTGTATTTTATTTATTTTAATGAACGCACTGCAACTATTCAAATACTAGGCTGATTATTTCAAGTTGTACTAAAATACCCCTGTTAATGTACTTATTAAGAACTAATTGGAAAAGGGTCATGGTGGCTTAGTGGTTAGCACATCTGCCTCACACCTCCAGAGTTGGGGGCGGAATTCCCAATACCACAATGTGTGTGGAGTTTGCATGTTCTCCCTGTGCCTGGGGGTGTTTCCTCTGGGTGTTCCAGTTTCTTCCACTAGTACAAAGACATGCTGTAGGCTGATTGGTATCTCTAAATTGTCCATTGTGCCCTGTGATAGACTGGCATCCTGTGCAGGTTATACCCTGCCTTGTGTCCTAAGTCTTCTGGGATAATGGAGGGATGGAGAACAAATTTCTCTAAGCTGAGGGAATTTATAGTCCTACTATGTTTTTGTGTTTGGATTGAACTGTTTAATTCACGGGACCAGTCAAACTGGAAAATAACTATAAAGCTATATGACTCCTACAGCTATATAACAAATATATTAACTCTAATAATGATGGCTTATGATTTCCACAACTAGATTTTGTTTTTTATATTACAGACCCCATAGATATGCTTTCCAGAACATACTAAGGCATTATTGCTGTAAAAGTAAAATAACAGTATAAAACTGAAAGTCATTTAAACCTTTGGGGGTTTTAAAAAGTCCTAAGGGCATTAGAACTATGGCAAGCAGGTGATTTTTGCCCAACTGAATGTTCTGTACACATGTCCGAAACCATTTTACGAAACCCAACTGTTGAGTTCTTAGATCTGATTGGTTCGAATGCGTCTATTCATTTCTA
Source organism: Hemibagrus wyckioides (assembly GCF_019097595.1). Lineage (NCBI taxonomy): Eukaryota > Metazoa > Chordata > Actinopteri > Siluriformes > Bagridae > Hemibagrus > Hemibagrus wyckioides. The sequence goes on from NC_080719.1 coordinate 6,902,985, forward strand.
TAACAGCAGCTTTGACAGTCGTTTCAGCTGTAAATCAAGTCACAGGTTTTTATTAACGTGTTTGTTTTAATACATTACCGTTTCTATGGTAACAGTTCATAGCGACTTGAATGGTCAAAAAGCAACATGACTTAAGACTTAAAGATTTTTTTATTTATGGTTCTTTAACAAAGAAAAATGTACATTGTTGATATTGCCATGGGAAAGTCAAAGAATAGAGGATGTGCCATTTTCTGCTTGCTATGTGACATGACAAGCTGCATTTTTTGTCTTATTAAATGTCAAAAAGAGAGATTGGTGAAATAATAAGTTTATAATGTAAGAGACAACAGGATTTAACTTGTTTTGTAGATGTTGTACAGCATTAAATGTGAATTAAAGCAGATAAAAATTATGACCTGTCATTCTTTATTAGCTAAAAAAAAAAATATCATCTGTATCACACCACCATGTTGTTGATTATTTTTAGATGAGCACTATTGATTACTGAATCATCATGCCTCAGCGTGAATAAAAACTGTTTAACAATTGATCTTTATGCATGTTATTAAGGTTCACATCAATATATTTGCATGGATTTGATCACCTGAATCCCATAACTTAATCTAATTATGACATTTATAATCTTAAGATAACATCATGAAATAATGTTTGATGCTCAGTCAAGTTCCCAAATGTGGTTTGCCTGAGGATATTATCTCAACCTCAATCCACAGAGTGATCCAAGTGATCTTGTGCAACTCTTTGTAACCTGCCAATGAACCATGCCAGATCTTTAAGTTCTTTTGGCAACAATAAAGAAGAAACACAACAAAGGTTGAGAAAGACAGAATCTGCCCTAAGTATCAGCATGTGGAACTTTGCTGCATGCTTCACCTCGATGACACAAGAAATCTGAGAATCTGAGTCAACGTGACACCTACTTATCGAGCAGTTATGCATCTCTGGTCGGTGTATTCTACATCTATGGGGGTCTGAACATGACTTGCATGTCACATCCTCTTCTTGACCTTATAGCCTTGCCTGCTCTAGAAGGCCAGCTGGCTCTGAAATCCACATGCTGCTGTGAAAGAGCACAGCAATGTAAGGAGGGAGGGACACAGGGAGCGTGCAGGCTGCACACTCTCCATACGTCTGCTCTCAAACGGAACCCCTTTATGCTCAATCTGTCGTCTGTAAATACTATTTTGCATGCTTTTGTTGACAAAAGGAGGCGGTCCATCTGTGGGAAGCAGTTTGGCTTGATTTACTTCTTTTGTTCCTCTGGGCAAGTCCAGGATGAGATGGTTGAAGTGGAGTGTGGGAAACCTTATTAGGTGGTCTCTCAAACACAGTGTCCCATTTTAGTGGCTGGGCTGATACACAATCATGGTGAGCTCTTCAACTGATTAAATTACCAAAGGAATGCAAACTGCACTTAATGAAGGAATTAGTAAAGGCACTTTTTAAAATCATCTTGATGAATATTGTGCCTTCGGTATGTACAAAATGCAACTTGTGGTGTTTTTTTACTTAAAAGTCCAAAATACAAAATGATGTCAATGCAAGTCAATGAATTAAAAAACCACAACATGACTTACTAAACCTGAAAGTCCCACTGAGAATCACGACTACTAGAGAAAATGAGTACAACCGAAAACAGGTGCTATATTCAGTTTATATTAAGCTTTTATATTTATATTTATATTTTAGATTTATTCACCATATTTTGCACAGGACATAATATACTCTATTATTCCTTAAAAAGTATCAGCAACACACCCACTTTTTGCATATATACAAAATCCTATATCCATATGATCCCATGATTTGAAATCTTAGTAAATTACAGCCTTGCTTTGTTAAGTTAAATGCTTTTTTCTTTAATGGTTTATCTAATGATTTAGCCAGTACACATCTAAATATCTTATTGAAATCTATTCATTTTTTTTTATAAACCTTTGGGATTAAAAGAAAATCATCCAACAGCTTCCATCACACCCTATAAAAGCAAGTATATTTTTAGCAGAATGCAAAACACATACCTTTAAATCATTATATTCATTTGCTGCTATTGTTTTGAAGCCTGTTCTCGGCCTGCATGGCTGACTTAACAAAAAACTAATCTTAGGTCTCTGTGCCTTGTTGACATTTGAAAGCACGTTGTCACTTTGTTCAGACGGAGTCGTTTTTCTAGACTGTTCCACTTATAGCTTTTGACAGGTCAAATGTGTCACTGCAGATCTTAAGAGGAAATGAGGTGTTTATCCATGCCCTGTTTTCAGCAGCACTGTGTAAATGTTTGCTGTGGAGTTACTGCTCTGCCATAGGTACTAATAAACATCTCTGGAAATCTTCCAAAAAAGTAGCATCTATATTGTATATTGAGCTAAGGTTTTTTGTTATCTAACCCTGATGATCAGCCAGAGGCTACAGTGGCAAGGAAAGACATACTGAGACAAGTCATCGTCACAAAACTGTTCATTTCACATACACCATGTTCATTGTATTGTTCTTCCTGTAAAAGACAAAGAGTGTGAATGATAAGCATTTACACCGTTCTTTCATGAAAAGTGTAATTACTAGGTGGAGTCTTGTGCAGCTGATTTGTCCATTATTAGTGGGTGTGAAATGGCAAGGTCAAAGGCCAAAGCTGGTTTAAGAGGTCAAGCATGTCCCCAGGCATGGAAAACAAAGTTCGGCATCCCCCTGTTAAGAAATTCTTCTTTTGCCTCAGCATTGTGTGGAGTGCATAATCAGTGCGGAGCCTGATTTTCTATTCTCTTCACTGCAGACATTTGACTTGCACTCTTTGCCTGTATTACCTTGAAAATCTCATCATAGACAGGATATTAAAGTGTTATATCAAAACTTTATTGTGATGAAGTCATAGAACAAACAACAAAAATACATTAAAACAACAATATACAAAGTCTTGCACATTGTAGAACCATATTTGGCACTAATTCCAGCTGCAAGTCTTCTGGGATATGTTTCTATCTATCTATCTGGATCTTGCCAGTTATTCTTGGCAGAATTGCTGAGGCTCTATCAAACTGGATGAGGATTTTGATGAACAGAATCATTCAAGTCTTGCTACTTGGATTGATTTTCTTTTGGATTGATGCCTGGGCTTTCATTTGAGAATTTCAAACAGATTCATGTTCTTGGAGTTGAACCACTTCACTGTAGCTTTGGCAGTATGCTTAGGGTCTCTGTCCTATTGGAAGTTGAAGCTCCTGGAAAAGATTGGTACCCGAACATAATGCTGCCACCACTATGCTTCACTGAGGTAATGCACAGTGCTGCATTACGCCAAATTTTTGGTCTTAAAAGAGCCTGGAAATCTTTTTACATGTTTCCATCCAAAATATTATTTTATATCTGAACTGTGGATCTCTCCAGCTCCTTCAGAGTAACCCATGAGCACTTTGTTGCATCTCTGGTTAATGCCATCTTTAACCTGCCATTGATATTTGGTGGATAATATACTTTAGGCAGTCGTGCAGTAATCTTCACATTTTAATAATAAAATTAATGGCTCTGTAGACAGTTTGTCATCCATTTTTATAACCAAACCCATATTGGTACTTTTCCAGAACTTTCACCCAGACTTTGGTATGCTATTTGTATTGGTATGTTCTCAGGGGACTTTCAGGAACAGGTGTTTTATAGTAAGAACACACTACACAAAGGTGAACATCATTTAAATAATTATGAGAATGTTTCCAGTTAATTATGTAACTGGTTGCTCCAGAACTAATTTAGGGTTTTTATAGCAACAAAAGGTGAGCACTTATGCAATGACAACTTTTACTTTTTTTATTTGTAGGTGAAAATCCCAGTTAAATCCATTGCGGTTCCTGGTTGAAGCTGCAAAATTCAAAGTTTTCAACAGTTCGATCATACAATATACGTAGTCTCTCAGAGAGCTCAAAAAGAAGTGTTTACGTAAAGCAGATTTAAAATGCAAGACTTTATGATATTTCATTTACTGGTGTTATGTAAAACCTGTTCTGCTGTGACTGGTTGAGCAGAGACTGAGCAGGATTTTATGAAGTTCACATGAAACTCACATACTGAACAATAATTAATTTCCTTTCCTATCCTAAGGCAGGTCAATGTTTTGGCTTGTGCAATTTGTTTAACTATACACTTACAATCTATTATCTCATGTGTTTCCTCATTAACTGATAAAGCTGTAGTGCAAAACTCTGAACCTGTTATTTCTGTCAGTTTCTTATGATGCATATGCTGCCTCTGATTTTAATACGCCGTATCAGAAATTGTTTAAATATGTTTTAGGTTGGGCAGCTTGGTGGCTTAGTGGTTAGCACTGCTGCCTCACAGCAAGAAGGTCCTGGGTTTGAATCCCGGGTTTTCTGTGTGGAGTTTGCCTGTTCTCCCTGTACTTGCGTGGGTTTACTTTGGTTTCCTCCAAAAACATGTACATTAGGTTGATTGGTAATTTTAAATTGCCCTTAGGAGTGAGTGTGTGTGTGGTTGTCTGTCTATATGTGTGGCCCTGTGATGGACTGGTGACCTGTCCAGGGTGTACCCCTGCCTTTCGCTCAATGTGCGCTGGGATAGGCTCCAGCAGATCCCTGTGACCCTAATTAGGAATAAAGTGGGTATAGATAATGGCTTTAGGTCTGGGTTGCATAATAATGGAATGAGGTGGGGAGGAAGATGGGATGGAATAAATTAATGCTGATTGTAGTTCAAAAAACAATAAAAAGAAAATAAAACTCTAAAAGCATTCAATCTCAACATTTAATAAACAAGTCATTAGCTAGTTAGATACATGTTTCTTAAAAAATAATATTGCTGCATGTGTTACTGTGTGTTTTATGTATTAAAGTCTGACACATCATACATTTTATCCATTTCAAGTTACATTTAATATTGAATATGAAACCTTTGCTAAACATCTTACGCTATAGCAGCTATAACAGTTGTTCCCTTGCCTTTACCTCAAGCTCACATTGACTGAAAAATGTAAAGCACTAGCTTTACCTTTACAAAAACACTGATATTGGAGACTCCTTCTAAAAATGCAACAAAAACAATAACACCCACTACTACTACTAGTGCTATAAGAGTCTTTTGTTGAATTTACATCACAATAATCCTTCAAGATTAAAAGCTCTAAAATACTAATTTTATATCTCTGTTGATCCAAAGAAAGACTGCAAATCTTGTTGTAACTATGTTGCTGGTGTAAAGGTGCAAACGTCAAGAAATTGTTGTGTGTGAAATATTCAGGAGATCAGCAGGCTATAAAATACTCAAACCAGCCCATCTGGTACCATTATCCAATGCCACGAATCAAAGTCAAAGTCACAGAGAGCCCCCTCTTCATTCTGATGATTGATGTAAACATTAACCTGTATCTGCATGATTTTTTGCATTGCCCTGCTGCCACTCGATTCACTGATTTTGATAACTGCATGAATGTACAGGCGTTCCTAATAAAGTGGACTGTGGGTGTACATGTGAAATATACGGATACACATTGATACACAATTTATAGTATATTGATGTAGATGTGATATGTCAACATGAATCCAAAAAGAATGGGCAAAGGATTTAAGTTTTAGAATGTAGCTGATTTTTTGTCCTAAACCACATGTATGACCCCCTTTAGTGCCTCACAAATCAAGTCCAGTTTATAGGTAAGCTCACTAATTCTCACCAGCATTTCTCCTGTCAAAGTAATTACAGCAGGGGTTAAGTCTACATCTGTACATCCCTTTAGTATTGAGCAATTAGAAGGGTCCTTTGAAGTAAACGCTTTTCATCATGTGGGCTTGAAATGACCCTTCAAATGGCTACTGTGATGTTTTCATCTTTCAAGTCCCCTGTGTAAACTTTATCACTTCAGAATGGACCACACTAGAAGTATATGAGGGGTACAATGACAGCAGTTAACACTATATTGTATTCTGACTGTTTCATTTTTTGATAAACATTTCAATGGGAACGATCTCTTCCAGGATGACTCTAAGATGCAAACTGAGAGAATGTCTTATGGAAGAACAGTATTCACTCCAGTACGGTCCTAGAACCTTACAGATGCTGTACTAAGGTGCACTGAAGCTGTTCTAGTGGCTTGTGGTGGTTCAACACCTTACTAACTCTATATAACTATGTTGGTTTTTCTTTTCATTTGTTCCAGTTTTGTGTGTCAGCATATAAATAAGAAATGTAACGCACCACTAATGCATTTCATATCTGCATACCATGAAACACATGTAACTTTAATGTGTTACACTATATTTTTTGTTTGTTTCAATTCATTTCGGTATAAATGAATGACAATGTGCTTCATCTTTGTTTGGAATACAAAATGAAACCATTTACAGGTTCAGAAAATTCTGAATTTAATGGATTAAAGCAGGACAACTTACTTAAAGCAACTTAAATAGCCCAAGGTTTAAATGTTTTGAACTTATATTGACTTACTTGCTGTCTAGTAAATATTATTACTATAAGCTAATATCCAATACATTTGTCTCAAAATATTCATTATTAATATTATTATTAAATGTTATTAATATGCTAATTGTTAAGTTTCAATGTAGGGCTTTTATAAACTATTTGTTATTTTTATTTATTAATTATTTAAAAAATAAATCAAAATATCAACATAATATTTTAAAATAGTAAATATCTTAGATAAAACAATTATTAAATCGAAATACTGACAAACAATAGCGCTTACAATTTTTGCAGCAGTTCAGGGTTTCTGTACACTATTCATTTCTTTCTTTCTTTATATACTTACTTTACTATGAACAGTATTTACTACTTCATAATGCCATTTATGGAAGTTCATCATTGTACATGTTAATGCAATGTACAGTGGTGAATGTAGACTTTTACTGCAAAAACTGCATGGAAACTGATTTCATGGTTTATTTACTGTTATATTTTATTCCATAGCTTACACAATATCTATAGAGTTGCATTTCCCATTCATTATAAATACGGAAAGTGAGCTGTTAGAATTCGCCTCATGAAATTAATCCAAACCTTTTGTCACGGGAAACAAACTCCCCTGATACAATACTACAACAGGAGCAATTGTTGGGATAATATGATATTACGATAGTATGTCTTTTGCCCCAGGCCCATCCTTTTCACTCATTTTTTACAGAAAAGTTGATCATTCAGTGCAGGGCAGTGTAGTTTCTGTTACACCAAACAAATGCATGGGGCCTCCTGATATATTGTACATGATAAATCAAGCATTACTTAAGTGTTAACTCATTCAGGGTGTGGTTGCTAATTTAACCTGGGGTTTTGGCCCACTTTAACAGGAGGGTTTGTACAATTTAACAGCAACATTACCAATGGATTATCATAATGATGGAATGATTAGCAAGAAAAATGGGAATAGTCATCTATGAAAGCTTTCTATTGGTCATGTTTACCTAGTGGGAGTGTGCTTCAAAGATTATTATTTCCATTGATTCCATAATTACAAACTTAAATTACAAGTGTACTTCAGTCATATTATGTGATAAAGAGCAACTAAGAATGACAAAAGGAGGATTGGAAAAGCAACATAACCATTAAACTATCGGCTTTGGACTGCATTCAAGTCTCCGTCAGTGGGTTGGTAACTTCAACAAGATAGACTTCATGTTAAAACTTGAATGCATTTCCTAGTTAAATAAATGCATGTTTTTGACCCTATAGTACAAAGTTTTAAAAGGGAAATGATTTTTAATGACACTATCCGGTGTCACCCAAATGAGGTCGGGGTAGAGTCTGGTTCCTCCCAAGGTTTCTTCCTTATATCATCTCAGAGAGTTTTGCCTCGCCATCGTCACCTCTGGCTTGTCATAACGGATTAATTAAGAATTTCTATCCTGAATTTATATATTTCTTATTTAAGCTGCTAAGTGACTCCATTTGTTAAAATCCGAAACCGATGAAATTGAAGTGAAATGAATTCAATAAAAAAAAGTTATTATTATTGTAACTGGAAACTAGGCATTAGGTTTAACAACTAATGTTCATTGAGACATTTACAACAATGATTTAACATGCTGGTGCTTCTGAACCTTCTCCAAGACCAAACATGTTGATCTGATGGTATTTCCCCTGCTGGCATTGCCTGCCTTTCTCCTCTGGTCACACATCTGTGAGTTCAGACAAAACATCCAGAGCAAACAGCTTTAAAAAAGAGAGAGAAAAAAACCTGTTCATACCTGACATTCCTCTCTGTTCCCATGTCAGTGTGCAAGTGGCTGAAATTTCCTCAACAAGATCTGGGTCACTAAGGGTCACCTAAAGGGCTACTGCAATTCAACACGTCTTTGGCAAGCTTTAGCTCTTCATTCATCACCTGGCTTAAAGCTGTTTGCTTTTTAGTGCATAGGAAACCTCCTAAATAAAGCTAATCGAGCAAGAGATCAGTGAGAGTTCTCAGAAGGATAATGACTACATGAGGCTTTAATGAATCCCTTTAACCTAAAGCTATACAGTAAACTGAAAGTTGGCTGAGGTGAAATTTTTTAGCTGCACCATTTAGAAATGCCCACATTTAAATTCACTCCGGTGTATAAAAAGAAAAAGTTTTGCCATTTTGTAATTTTTCAAATTTCCTTTCAGTTTTAATATAATCAAGTTTTTTTTATATTTATAGGCCTTTTAACATATTGTCACAAAGCTGATTTACAGAAATCCATATTTACATTTAGATCCCTAAAGAGAAAACCTGAGATGACATGAGGAAGAACTCTTGAAAGGAACCAGACCCAAAAAAGGAGCCCATGACACTGGACAGTGTGGTTATAAATCATTATTCTTCCACACTTTATTTTTACTTTCAATGTGTCAAAAGGATGTTCATTACAAGCTAGTGGAGTAAAAATTAGCCTGGGTGGTAGCAGGTAGCTCAGTGGTTAAGACGTTAGACTACCGATTGGCAGGTTATGAATTCAAATCCAATTACTGAAATTGCTGGGCCCTTGAGTAAGGCACTTAACTCAACTGCTCAGTTGTATTAATGACAAACATTTCCCTTTGGGATGAATAAAGTATCTATCTATCATATCTATCTATCTATCATATCTATCTATCTGTCATAAGCCAAATCTGGATAAGTGCATCTTCAAAATGTCAAGCATAGATTTAAAAGGCAACAACTGAAAAGTATTGAGGCTGTACATGTACACTGGATATTGACTTATCGTACATTTTTGATCAGTATAAAGAAATGAATTATTGTATCACCACAAGTCTGATATGAAATAAATCATGACACCGTTGGCTTGATATGTGTGAGATATGTTTTTACCTTTTTTTGGAAAACAGAATTTTAGTGGTTGAAGATAACACCTTCAAATTTTAGATGCCCAAGCACTTAAGGGCATCTAGGAGAGCAGAAATGGGCTTGATCAGCATTTACTTTAAAGACAGAAATATTTGTGTGGAAAAAAAAGGTTTTTTAGAGCGTTTCAGTTAATATATTGCCCCTAGGAGGCTAGGTAAAAAACAGAATTTTTAAAGAAAAACTACACATTCACTACTACACAAGTCCTACTTTCATGAGTCATTAAGCACCATTGTGTGTCACACTTTAAGCACAAGTGTGACATGACAAAGAAATAACAGGCACAAATTTGATTTTTTGGGCTCTGGGAAAAAGAGTTAAGTACAATTACTTATTTGGTACAGATTACGGTATATATTCCAGGTTCTTTGTAGTGTTTTGGACAGGAGGTGCAATCCCACATGCCTGCTAAGTGCTTTTCGTATTGCATTGGTCTGACATTGGTCAGTTTTCGAGCTGTTTTAAGAGTTCAGAGGTGGAGCAGCTGGTTAATAGAGGGCCCATAAAGCCACTCTGTCTTCACTGAGCTGAACGGTCAGCAGCATCTGGCCTTAAAGAGAACATCTCTGCCGTGTTAGCCTGCCTGAGTTCCATCCATAAAACAATAGTTCTCAATAAATGCCCTTAAACAATGGACTTGTGACGCTGACTGTGATATTAAAGGTTGAGTGAATCATCCTTGAGAAGTGATTCAATGCTTTTGTTTTGACTGGACCTGCATTTGCTATGACTGCACATGTTGGTGATTTGTCAGTAAGAAAACCACTAATTTTGATAGATGTGGTGTGCAAAATTTGAAACCTGTAAGCATTACTCAGAAAGCAAGTTGTGTAGTCAGTAACTCGGGGAAAATTCCTTTTAAGCGTGTAATTCCAGTCAAATTCATAATTTCCGTTACCTCGGGCATGAAAGCATGATAAACTAATAAATTAACGCAATGTAATATAATTCGGGATATATAAAGCTCGAACTTATCAGATTTCTGACTAAATTCCTTTCATCATTGAAGTAGCTGCCAATTGCAGAAACCTGGGCGTTTTTATGGCACAGGACCAGCTTTATTAAGTATTGGATATTTATTTTGGCAGAAATCATTTTCGAGGTTCCAATGGTTTAAGCGATCTGTATTTCAAACTATTAGTAATGTTTGAGAGGAAAAAGATCATACTGCTTTTAGTAGCTACTCAAAAATGTAACACAGCTAACCAGAATTATTGGCATTATTCAAATTACAAGATGGCTGTAGGGATACAAACAGCAGTCCACCAATCTGTGCTAGGTTTTTGTTGTTTTCTGTTTTGTTCAGCATCTTGATTGAAGCTAATTTTATTACCTTATTACTTTATTACCTGATCAATAAACACTTTGCATTTATAAGTTTGGTTTGTTCACTCTCATCCACACTAATCTACGTGCTGTTACTTTTTTCATTTTAAGTGTGTAATATAGCAATAAATGGCTCAAGACCTCACTTCATTGTGCACTATGCATAATGATAATAAAGCTGGCTTTGAGTTTGTGTTTGAAAGAATAGGTATATACATATTAAATGGCATACACTGACTTAAAATTTTCTACTCAAACAACATCCTCTATCATCATCCCCTTTCCTCTAAAATAATTCTCAAGAATAAAAAAATGCATTTTCCCTCAAAAACATGCTTCCACTTCTGAATACTGAAAATAATCATGCAAAAATGGTCCTTGAAAAAAAAAGGAGTCATTTTATTCTTGTGTCTTAACCGTCCTGTTGTCATTGGGGTCAAATTTGACCTGTTTTAAAATGTTTTTATATCAGAAACTGACCATGAATTGTACTTTTTGTGGTAATATGTGTACATGAAGTTAATTAAAAGGGGTAACATAGAAATGGGTGATAATTAATAATTAATAATAAAATCTTACATTTCGTGCTTTAAAAAGAGTTAATAAAAGTCAATGGGAAGACCATATGAAGGTTAAGTAATTGCTTTATCCTGGACAGGGCTATGGTGGATCTGGAAAACAAGATGTTAAGATGTAACTATTATTTAATTGTTAATATTGGTCATTCACATGTACCTCAGAGGCTGTTCTGTGCTTATTTAATTCCAAATGCACCAAGAATTAATGCATGTATTAGTTCATTACTATAAAAACCTTAGTTTAGAATTGATATATGCTTATTTGCAGACCTTATAGTAAAGGGTTACAAAATATTTAGTCTGATTTGCAGCTGACATGAACTTCCTGACATGAACCCTAGCAAATCCTGTCCCCAAACAGACAATGTGATTACTGACACTATTCATATTCACCCCTCGATGGCCTATTGTAATCTGTTAGGTGAACTGTTTTACAATACCACACCTCTCTTGCTGTGCATTAATGATTCTCAGAACAAGGGGCCTTCTTGGGGCTGTCTCAAATCTGTCCATGAACAGGATCAAAGTCCACATCGGCGTCCTAGTGATGACCAAAGCTGTGACTACAAATTCGTAAATAGTCACACAATCTAAGGACAAAGTTTCAAACCACAAACAAGAGAACAATGGCGCTGTACCTTTTCTTATACATCATTCAGACTCCTACAAGTTTTTTGAGAAATCGTGTTGATCGAGCTCTTAGGGACCATGCTCTAATGAGATGGAGACTTACTTTAATTCCAACAGACACTCCATCGAGCCCCTCGTCTCTCAGCGCTCTCACACCCCGTGCAGGGAATGTGTCCCCCAGGCTCAGTACCCCCCCATTACAGCCACTGATTTGGGTGAAGTGCACTTGAGTGGGTAAGAACACTGCCGTGGCTGATTGGCACCCTGCAGGACTGTGGACGTTTTGGTGAGTTTTTAATGAAAGTCTGTCTCAAGGCCCTGCCTTCATTAGTGACCGAGCAGCCGAGCTTGTGAACAACGAGACACGGCAACATAAAGTGACACATTCCAGGGATTAGCAGAGGGTGAAAGATTATGCTACAAGGGAAAAAAAAAGCAATATTACCTAGGGGAGTCAAGTTTCATGGAGAATAACAACTTGAAGCAGTGCCAAACATGGTCATAGCTGTTCAGATAAACTAATCATTTGAACAGTCTTACATTTCTGGTTTGAGAACGAGCCTGTCTTTTGTCAACCTTTTTGTTTTCAATCCCCATTCAATAAGAAAATGTTTGAGGTCCTGAAAGAAGACTCCTTTTTAATAAAATTGCAGTTAGCTAAGTTACATCTGTACCTCAGAGAAATTTAGCTAGCATCACAACATGCTAAATAGCAAGAGCAGCTCAACTACTTGTAGATACTGCTTGCTACAATTTTTCCAGAACCCACAATGGCCAAGAACTTAGTAAGTTCTTCCTTAGGACCTATTCCTATACCTGCTATAGAGCTGGTTTTATATGAAACAGCTCATTTGTGTTTATTTAACATTAGTGTATGTGGTTTTAAAGATGGAAAAATGGTTTAAATTGATTTAAAACGAATCAGTAGTCAAATGATAAACTAGTGTGTTTTAGAGACTTTATCATTTGTTGTTTTTTCTCGCAGATGACATCTAGCAGTGTGCAGAACTCTGCAAAGTGACTTGATAAAAACATCAAATAATTTGTGCATACATCATGCTTTCTTTTAAATTGTGTCTATCAGGCACTTCTAGCATATAGATTACATAAGCTATTATATACTCAGAGTGTGCTGTGCTGTTATAGGAAGATAATCAACAACAAGATGGTGTGATGCTGCCCAAACGCAGATTATGTTCCAATAAAAGCATGTCCCAAAGTGTTTTATTGCTGACACCACAGCCATCTGCCCATTAAAGAATGACACATCATGCTTTTTATCTGTTTATAGTTATGTTTAATGTTGTAGAACAGCAATAAAACACATTTTTGTTATGACTCATGCCATATTATGCCATATTAAAAAAACACAGCCGCTTGCCATTTGGGCAGGGAAGCAGAAAGCTCTCTGTACTGAAGCCATGGAGCTGTTGGCACTGGAGACTCCCTCCGAAAATGATGATGAATAAATAAAAATGAATTAAAATAAAAAAGTAAAAATGAAACAAAATAATGAGCAGGTTCTGAAAGGCAGGTAGTACGTATTATAACTTATATTTATGAGTTATATACAATATTGTATCATATTCAGGTAGAAGGATATAAACTTCTGAACTGCTCTTATATATTTATTTTCCTACTGTTAATATCTTATTTTTCCAATTGTCTTGCTTTTAGACACCAAGACACCAAATCTCTTTTTATAATTTACCTAAACAGCTGTATTTAATATGCAAAATTATATTTTGTGCTCCAGCAAGTGAATATTTGAAATAATTTATGCATTTGTTCTACAGATTTTATTTTTTTGTCGTTAGTTTCATGTTGCAGTGTTTCAGTAACCCTCTATATTCCTGTAAGCCCACTAGAGAAGATCTGCTGGAATCTGAAGGGTCCTTTCTGACAAATTCCTCACCGGCTGATTTAATGAGTCTGTCTCCTGGCAGTAACAAGGAAGTATGCTCTCTTTTCCAGTTCTGCACCTAATTGCCATCTCAGCACAGAGACTTGGTTGCCACTGTATCAGGTGTACAGAGCTTGTGTTTGGTCCTTTTTACAGGTGCATCTACCATATAGGTGTCTTTGGGGGTAGTATACAATTACAGCTGCTTTCTCACTGGACAGGAATCACTATAGGAACAATTCTGATTCGTCACAACATTATTTGGGTTTTCTCGATATATCAGTGGCACGGACATGGTAACAAATGTATAGATACAAAATACACTTATTTAATATGTATGAATATATTACAGGCGACACAAGAGGTATGTTTCCTCACATGGTTAAAAAAAACATGGTTACAAAAATGTTCGGGTTATTAACTACACCTCAGTTGATTTCTTGAATCTGATTGGTCCAAAGGCTTTTCTATAACAGTTCTAACATGACTGCTGGCTTTAATTCAAATTACAGGTTTGTTTTTAAATAATAAATGGGTTAGAAATATATTGTTATTTAACAAAGGAAGCGCATAATCATGGATAGCTTTTTATAAGGAGATGTTTATTTAACATTTATGGAAGGAGTCTTGGGTGTCGGTGCTTTGTAAGAGCGAGCGTTCTCAGGAAAGAGAATTTCCTGCTTTCCGTTTTCTTGTTTCCGTTGTTTTTTTTGTTTTGTTTTGTTTTATTCCGACTAATACAATACAGGATGGAACGGTTACAAAGACTGCAGAATAGTGACACTGTCTGATATGAATTATTACTAAATTAACTATTCTCACCTCAAGTGACAGTTAAAGTTTTGGGGAAAGACTTTATCTGCTATTATTACAACCTACAATGCTTGTTACATCACTGTATTTTCTTTATTCATTGATAATTAGCGTAATGTCAACTCTCTTTACTTGAAGGATTAAGCGAAAGCCACAGCTATTTGTCAGTAATGAACCATACGTTTAGCAGACAACAAAACAATATTTAATGGACACATAAAGAGTTTTTTTATTCTTTCTTCAAATGGAAATCCCACTGAATGACACATTTATAATGGCAAACGAAGCTGTAAAAAGCAATCGGTGCCCCTCAGCCTTGCACTGTATTGTGAAACATCCTGCTATAACTCATTTTGTGCCAAACACACCCTTTATGCTTAAGTGCACACACAGAACCCTGCTCTGGCACAATGACCTGAGTCACACTACCTGACTTCCTCCTGTAACCACATAGTTTTCATTCAGTTCTGCGGTAAGGTGAGAATGTGATGCATAAGCTATCAGGTTTATTCTTGAGGACATCTTTTCTTTTACAGCTTGTCTATTTTTCAGTATTTCAGGTATGCTGTTTACACTGTGGACCAACCGAGTCAAGTATTTCTGTTTTCACATACAGTACACTTAGAGTTTTAGTTTGATAATATTGAAGATAATGTAGTTTGATAATATCGAAGTGGTTCTCATTCTAAAAAAATCTGCCTAATGCTGTATGTGGTTTAAATGTCTTAAGTGTTTATTACCTAGAATTGTTTTTGTTTTCCAATGACATGGATCTGTACTTACAGATTCGAATTAAAAATATTAAATAAACCTACATGTGTTTTACCTAATGATATGCCTACAAGGATATTAAAGGGCTATGCAGGATTTTCCCCCCTAAAACATCAAGAAAAACCCCTATTAGGATTAACCAAAACAAGCAAGAAAGTAAGAAAGCATGTGCTTAGATGAGGAGCTGCTGTAATGATCATGAAGACATATCGTGTGGCAGTTGGAAATACAATTCTCAGACATTGAAGAAAGAAAGAAAGAAAGAAAGAAAGAAAGAAAGAAAGAAAGAAAGAAAGAAAGAAAGAAAGAAAGAAAGAAAGAAACGAACAAACAAACAAAAACAAACAAACGCAGGGTGAATTTATATAGAGTGTGAGTACTTGTGAAGCTTCTGATTGGTCATCAGGAGGCAGCTGGAAACACAAATGTCCAGGAAGAAAGGTAGGAAGGAAGGAGATGGTTGTTGGTCATTCAGATTTTAACAGTGTATTTCAATACACTTTATTCTGAAAAGTTTACCAGAACATAAAACTCACTGAAATTATGTGTAAAATGCTGGTTGTACATTAAGTGAATGAATTAATTACATTAGGGATTGTAGGGATAACATGGGATTGTAATTCTTCATAGCCCTCTTCTACAAACTATAACCAATTTTAGTTCATTTCTTAAAACAGGGATATGTCTGACTTGCACAATTTATTTGCCAACATGATTTTAGTCTAACTTTTACAAAGATTAATAAAAGGTTATATAAAGGTTAAGGTTATGATTAAGAGGTAGAGGCAGCTCAGGTTGCAGTGGAATTAAAACTTGATACATGAATATAATTATGGGACGTATGGTGCTGGGACTTGCTCTCAGAGCACATGAGCATGATCGTGTCTTTTCCTGAGATCTCCTGAGAACAGAGAGTTGTATTGCAAAATCTAACATTTTGTCCAGGGATATATTGGTTTGTTTTACTGGTTACTGAATTAGTCAGTGTGTATGTTCTATGTGACTCATGTTTGGTGTAGTCATTCTGAGCTCCTCCATGGCCCACCTCATTCAGATATGTATATTTGTTTGGCTGCTCCTCTCCTTCTGTCATTAGGCCAGGAACAAACCCCTCACTTTTTGGTTTCGTTTTCAGATTTAAGTAAATCAAAAGGAATCATAAAGACATTACCATAAGTCACATTATGTCATCTAATTCACTCTGCTGCATGTGTGTATATAGCCACGCATATACCATCTGTGTGATAAATGGTGCAGAGAGTTAAAGGGACCTTTGGGATCTCAGGTTTTGTGTTTGCTCTGTTTAATGGAAGCCTGGACATTGTTTCTGAGGGTCTGCACTGGGCTGTAATGCAGACACACACACACACACACACAAAAAGGTTCACACTTGCACACATTTTTTGACCTTTTGATCTGAACTGTATCCTTTGTGTTTTGTGCGCTCTGCTCTTTTACCACTGTGAAACAAGTGTTAACTCCTAGAGCAGCCTATTATCTAGTTTTCTTAAAGGGAATAATGTAGGTAATAGCTATTTCCTGGGAATGTATTTGTACTTCTTTTCTTGTGCTAACTGGCAAAAAAAATAATGTAGGTAATAATGGTTGTTTCTAGGAAATATGAATGTGCTCGTCTTTTTCCTGTAATAGGAGAATAAGAATAATGTAAAAATAATGGCCCTTTGCCCTTTTCTCTCTGTGTTTAATGCAGAAACAGTGTCCAGACCTCCCTCAAATGATTAAATCATGTCAGATATGAATGCATGGATTTTGCAGACCTCTTTATCTTGCTGTGCTATTTTTTCAGCCATATAGTGCATGCATTTACAGACAATTTATGGTAGATTAATGTGTTCTGTAGAATGATGTGTGTGTGTGTGTGTGTGTTATTCTCTAAAATATTATTTGCTATAATTTTGAAATGCCTTTCTGAATAATTAGGGAAGAACACAACAGCAGCTAAAGGTCTGGCAGTTCCTTTGCATTTGACTGGATTCCTTCTTTCTACTTTCATCAATAGAGATTTTTAACTGGATAAAAAAACCAATTGGATATATATATATATCAAAAGTCAAAAGATCGAACATCAGAACTGAGAAGAAAGTGTGTGATTGCTGTTACTTTCTCAACACCGTGTTGATTCCACCATTCTGTGTATTCTGTAGATCACAGCCGATTCTGTAAAACTCCAACCAGCTTCTGTTACCAACATCCTTGCCACAACTAAAGTCACAGAGATCGTACTTTATCCTATTCTGAAATTTAGTAACTGTAGCCTTAACCTGTATCTGAATGACTGTTTCATTGTGCTGCTGCAACATGATTGCCTGATTAGATGACGCATGAATGAGCAGGTGTACAGGTGTCCCTAATAAAGTGGACAGCAAGTGTATATGGAGATACTGTTCACAGGAGGAAAAAGGGGGAAATCCTAACAAATGTCTGTTACAATACAGGATTCAGAGAGTGTAACCAAATCATTTACAGTTCACCAAAATCCAGTGTCACTGCCTTAACTATTATGCCAGAGTGTGATACTGTATTAAATAAAGACTACTTGGTTATAAGGACTGACCACTGGGAGGCCCAGGGTATATGGGAAAAAATGAATCAACATGTCAAGGAAATGTACTATCAGGGGTATGTGTACCTGACAGAGAAGAGATCCTTAAATAAAGCTTTTTCAGATGTCTCCAACATATATCCTGGTCATTCATTTATTTACTTACTTGCCTGAGCAAAGAAAATTACAGGTCAGTGACCAGGGATCTTTGAACAGTAAACTATCTTTCTATTAAGCATGTTACTCTGCTACCCCCATGTGGTAGAATACTGAATATCCTTTTTGTTTAATAATGTCAAAATGTATTTATTCATCCAGTCATCCTACCCAACTGACCCCACCCTATTAGCACTCGGTGTGAGGATGGAATACACCATGGATGGAATGCCAGTCCAGCACAAGGCACCATGCACACACATTCACACATCCACTCAATTCCAGGGGCAATTTAGTATAGCTGATCCATCCACTGCCAGGTTTTTGTAGGAGGTAGGAGAAACCGGGGAACCAGGAGGGAAACCCATGGGGACATGTAAAACACCATGACAGTAAATAACTCAGGTTTAGTCCTGAGATATAAAATATATGTAACATGTAACACCTAACCCCATACTGCATTCATCATGTGGTAAAAAGTCATATGTAATTGTACAGTTTTTGCAAGGATGAATATTTTTTTGGGGTATATATTTGTGTGTGTATTCTTAGATGGGTGCATAAATGTTGGGCACCAAAAGACATCTTTAATTCTGATATGCTGATTGATATATAGACTAATTAATAAAGACATATGGTGTATGTATGTGTATGTGTGTGTGTGTGTGTGTGTTGTATCTTCTAACTGTCTAACCTGCTGTAACACAAGTATTTCCCTCATGGGATCAATAATGTATATCTATCTATCTATCTATCTATCTATCTATCTATCTATCTATCTATCTATCTATCTATCTATCTAACCAACTTTGTAACTAATCAGTGTTCAGATTTAACTATGAGCACATTTCAAACATCATTTTATTTCTCCAAAATGAAAGAAAATAAATACTTGTACACACCTGACATTTATTTAATCTAAATTTAAGTACTGTGATTAAGTTGCTGTTCTTTAGCAGGCAGGCATGGGGCGCTACTGAGCATGCGCAGACGTAATTCGTCTCTGAACAAATTGATAGTGCAACAATTGCTATGAAACAAATATCTAATAATAACAGTCATGTGTAAACAATTGTGTAACCAGTGATCAACGACTATGTGATGTTTCTTCACCTTATTTGCTACGCCATGTCTAAAAACCTCGAAAACACCATGATTGCACTGATTTTTCCACTTGTTGTGAACTTTAACCTCTGTTTGTTTATTTATTTATTGTTTCTTTAAACCCTTTCTCTCTCTCATCATGCTCTCCGCTGCCTGAATGCTTTACCGCTGTTCAGCTCTCGCGCCTGCTTGTATTTACGCTACGACTCGGTAACGACGCGAAGCCACGAGCACATTGGATGCGTTCTTTTATCCTCGCAGCGTCATTGGCTGTCGCGTACATAACCCGCTCTCTGATTGGTCGGTCAAGTCAAGGCTCGCTCTGTGCTGGCACGGGATTGGTCCGTAAGTAGGTTAGTGGCGCTCTGGTTATTCAAGGCGAACGAGGAAAAGTAGGTCAGTGTAAATACTGACGTTCTCCGCCGTCCGTGTTACCGTGACCGTACATGTGCCTTTTCTGCCTTCTTCATGTGAGTACGACTCTTTATTTCCCCTCCCAAAGCACAACATTTTTAGCTGTAAATAAACGTTGACGTGTTTTAGCCATTTTCCTTCGTTTGGTAAGAATATGAAGCTGACTCGACTTTAATGTGCGTAACTTTTAAAAGCCCGAACAGGTGTGATTGGGATTTAATACAGCTTTCATGGATAAATAGGGAAATAATAACGAGTCATGTCTTGACAGCTGTGCATGCTTATACGCAGTGTTTTACAGATATGCGCATTTTGGACGGAGCCACTCTTAGTGTAGTCCATAACGGTTCACATTATGTATGTGCGTTATGTCCAGCATGTTATATTGTCCGTGATGCAGAACGACAGATATTCCTATCCTTGTTCATCTGTTTTGTTGTTGTCATTGTTGTTTACAATTCCTTTTATACATAACACAGGCGACCAAAGCGACCCACGCGCGTGCTGTTCATCATTATATTCCTGACACGTACTGGTGCAGCAGGATAACAAAGTAGCTCCTGTTTTCATACATGAAGGTTGCCAGATTTGTGTAATGATCAGCTGTGCAAGAAAAGCCATCCAAAGCCCTAAAACGGATCAATACTTGAAAAGTGTAGGCGGGTGCAGGTGGGTGGTGGAGGTCTGGGGGCGTGTCCTAACGGCTAGCATACCTTCCCCGCACCTGCGTTGTTGTGGGATTGATTTCCGCCTCCGCCCTGCGTGCACAGAGCCTGCCTCCTCTCAAAGTGCTTCAGGGGTTTCCTCTGGTTACTCAGGTTTCCTCTCTTAGTACGAAGATATGTGTGGTAGGCTGATTGGCATCTCTGAAAACTGTCTGTAATGTGTGTGTGTGTGTGTGTGTGCAGTTTTGCCCTGCATTGGATCCAGGGTGTCCCCTGCCTTGTGCCCCAGGTCTCCTGGGATAAGATCCAGGCACCCCCTGAGTAAGATAAGCAGTTCAGAAAATGGATAAATGGACTAAAAAAGTGGGTGTGGCAACACAGGACAATATGGCAAAAATATCTTATTACAATCCTTATGGACAATTTTGTTGTATCATAATATTAGGGGTTTTATTTCTGAAGCTAAATGAGAACATTTGTAGTATGATCCTGAGCTCAGGTTATTGTTTGTGTGGAGTTTGTTCTGTGATGGTTTTCTCCAGGATCTCCAGTTACCTCCTGAAAGAATGTTAGTGGTTGAACATTAAAATTGCGAGAGTGTGTGTGTGTGTGTGTGTCTGGCGCACTACAAAATACTGGCGTTCCATCCAGGGTGTATTCCAGCCTCATGCCTGGTGTTCCACTAGAGGCAGTGTATAATGACATCTGGAGAACATCTGCCAACAGTGTGAAATGACGAACATGACTATTCTACGGCTGCCCTGAGAAGTACTCACAGATAACCGCAGCACTCCCATGACTAGGAGGGGTGATGTTAACCCTAACCAAAATTAGAAAATGTAAATGTTCAGGGTTTTGTTTCCACCCAACAGAGATTTCGTAACTGCAAAATATAGAGGGATAGTTTTAGTTTAACATACACAATCTAAATGATTTTGATACATAAATCAAGTGGGTTTTATTGCCCCATCCGTGTATAATTGTACACAGAATGAGTTTGAATTGTTATCATTGGCATAGGTCTCATTTAAACAATTTGATAATTGGCCTTTTTGTGATCCAGTGTGGTGATCTGATCAGCCAGACATCAGGATGAATTTATTGTGATTGGATTATCATTAAAATGTGCAATTGTATTGATTTTATTGATCCGATTTGAATTCAGAATATGTTTACACATCTACCAGCAAACTCTAGGGTTCAGAGGATTGAGTGAAGTGTCTGCTCAATACTGTGTTCCTGAGGACAGAAGGCTCAGTGTGTGTTAGGGACATCTTAGCTGTTTACCAAGAGCTTTGGGACAAATCCATAGGAACAGACTGCAGATTAACAGAAGAAGATTTCTCTTTAGAAAACTGTTTAGTTTAGATGCAATGAGTCAAGCAAAACATTCAATCAGTCGTGTGAGAAATTGCGATAAAGTTCATTTATAAATTGTGATTAATGTTTTTGTTTTTTTCATCCCCAATTACACATTTACATGTTACATGCAGGCATGTTGGCATAAACCTATGCGGATTTGCAGATATAAAATTGGCTGCCCTCATTCTTCATCGCAGTGCTCCATCTGTACATCTGTTATTCATTCTGTCTTACTCATCACCCTGCCTTACTCATCCGTCATGTCGTAGGCATCACACTGCTGCTGCTGCTGCTGCTCCTAAACTGCACTGCAGTTTAAACAGAATACTGTGCTCTCACTATAATCGTGATTAGTGCACTATTATAAATGACACTTAATAAAGATGGCAGCTTTAACAGCCTCTGTCACTTTGTGGTTTTTTTTTGCCTCTTATCTGTAGGTTTTGTGCCTGCCTGCATGTGTTGGGAGGTAAAAGGCGGCGCTGAGGACTGGAATCTGGGTAATGTAACTTATACACACCTTACACATATCAGTTTAGTTTGCTGACGACTTAACATTTAAGACGTACGACGTCATCAGCTTAACGTAAAAGCCATTATATAGTATAATAGTAGCAACGTGACGCCTAGAGAAAATATCTAATAGGCAGAGTTTGGAGTCATTTGTTGCAGACATTAAATGTTCTTTATAGTGAGCTGGAGGTAATCAGGATCATTTTGTCCATTAGTGTGTGGCATTGCTTTGAAATTTGTTGTATAAGAGGCCAGATATGTAGGCTGCTAACATTATTAAGTTTTGAGCTGCCTTTTAGTGTTATATAGACGAGCATTGTAGCTGCGATTTTCACTGAGATTTTAATAAAAACATTTTTTGTTCTCTTTTCATTTTGTACATTGTTGTGGACCGGCTTTAGTTGCTATGGCACAAATTCACCAGTGAGACAGATGTATTAAGAGCTCTAAGACCACTTACAACAACGCACTACCACAGAATTCTCTTACGATGGTGCAGTTTTGGACTGTGACCTAAATTTATACACAATACAGCAGCATTTAAAGCTTCACTGGGTGCAAACTTGCATTCCTCGTTTATAAGTTCCTTTCCTATTAGTTTTATACTTTAGTTGCTGAATAATTCAAAGTAGCTGAGTAATATGCTTTAAGATAAATTGTTGAGTAATCAGGATGCAGCATTGAGGGCTGAGGTTGTACTTTTTGTTCTGTGTCAGAAATTTCAATGCGCTGCCCTGACAGCGTGCTTGCATTTATTTCTGTTACATCACAAGCTAAACTGGGGTTCGAGCTGATGTGATACTCTGGTGCAAACAGAATAAAGTGAAAACTGTAGGTTGTCTATCTATCTATCTATCTATCTATCTATCTATCTATCTATCTATCTATCTATCTATCTATCTATCGCACAGACTCTGGATAGACTGGACATGTAACATGATAATTAGATGTCACAGTTTTCTTTTATAGTGAAGCAGCTAGGTTGGACTTTATGTTGGTCTTTAACAAGGCTGTGTGTTAACAGAATTACCCAGCTGACCTACATTCTCCCAGTTTTTGCTTTTCCTTTCTTTCATTTTTGGCTTGTTTCCATCTAGCTGGCTTTTATTTCCTCGCTGCTAATGCAACCAGGTTTTTTTTGTCACTGGGTTTTCCACTAGCAGGGCTGTAATGATTGACAGTTTGACTCACACATCATGTTCACACATATTCTTTTATTCACTAGAATAAGGCTGGTGTTCTAAATTTATTTTCAACAAAATGTCCTGTCACCTGACAGGCTAACAGGGCTTGTTATAATGTGATGAGAGTCTCAAAGTCTCTCGGCAGATGTGATTAGTTAATTATTTGAACAGTAAGTGATTAAATTCTCCCAGGAAAATGTGTTAGTCCACTTGATTTTGCTTGAGAAAGGTGTGTAAGGTGGAAACATTTCTGTGGTGGAAAACTTGCTAATAGAAAGCTCTGAAACTGGAGACTCCTTCCATAAATACCACATAAACATGTCATTACAGTGATTTACACCATGACAATGGTGGCTTTTCTTTGTAAAATAGTACCACTGTTTATCAGTAGGCTGATATTTTACTTGCTATATAAAGCTGATATAGCTGCTATACACTTGCTATATAAGGCTGTATATGTTTGCTATGGCTGTATATCCTTGTTATAGAAGCTGATATATACTTGCTATATAAGGCTGTATATATTTGCTATGGCTGTATATCCTTGTTATATACGCTGATATATACTTGCTATGTGAGGCTGTATATATTTGATCTATATTTAACTACGCTATTTTGCATTCCCGTTACTTGTATAGCTCTAAGGCACCATGTGCTACTTTATATACAATATACAAACTAATGTGTCTCAAATCGTTCTACTGTAGACCCATATTGAGTACTAACGCAGTAGAAACAGTGTTTGGATATACCTCTTAAATGGTATTGGTTTGGAAGTTTTCAAGAGAAACAGAGCTCACCTGGGGGCACAGTGGCTTAGTGGTTAGTTGCCCCTCCAGTGTTGAGAACTAAATTCTCTGTCCTGTCCTGTGTGCACATTCTCCCCATACTTCAGGATTTTCTCCCAGTACTATGGTTTTCAAAGACATGCTTTGTAGGTTGAGTGGTTGATGGGTGTGTGAGTGTGTGTGCAGTTGTGCCCTGTGATGGGTTGGCACCCTGTTCATGTTCATGGTGTCACCTTTGGATAGCCTTCAGGTTCCCCGTGACCCTGTGTAGGATAAGTGGTAAAGAAAATGGATGGGTGGATGATGGATGGATGGATGAAATGACATGGAAACCAGACAGACAGACATGTTTTGGCTCTGACATGCCATTTGATCTTTCAAACATGTATATAAGATACGTAAGCGAGTATGTGAACGAAAACGAGTATGTAGCAGCTGCATGCATGCTTGTTCACGTGATTTATATAATATAAAAAACCAGATGATTCACTTTGAGGAAATGTCTCATGAAGCCATGACACCCAGTCTGATCTGGATTTGCTATGACATATTGAGGTAGTAAATAGGAAATAGGACACTAAAAATCAATTCTGAGATGACTCACTGCTGATGATTCAGCAGTACATAACCTGAGGTCACCTGCTTTTCACACACCTTCTTCAAGTCTTTAATAAAGCAGATGACCAAGTGCACACATGTGAGGGAAAAGCATTCACTAAGAATGTGCGATAAATCCTGTTAAAATGTCAAGGTCACTTGTGTTAAGCCTTTGGAGATTTTTACAAAAATTGGTGATTGAGTCGATTTATTTTTTTGGGATGACTAAAGTATCTATCTCTCTATCTATCTATCTATCTATCTATCTATCTATCTATCTATCTATCTATCTATCTATCTATCTATCTATCTATCTATCTATCTATCTATCTATCTATCTACAACAGCAGCTTTGACAGTATTTCTGTCTGTAAAGTGAATCACAGGTTCGTATTATTGTGCTCGTTCTGATATCTGTTATCGATTTTATAGTAACAGCTACTTCCTAGGGATTTGTATCTCAGACACTCCACATAAACCCATAAAAATAAATGTTTAATAGTTGTTTTGCCACGGATTTATTTAGTAGTTATAGAAGAAGATTCTAGTTTCAGTGGAGTGTAACAGTTGGTTTTCCACCACAGAAATGTCGTCAGGAGAAAAGCATTGTGCTTTACAGTTTCTAGTTTTATTAACTTCAGGAAAGACATAAAGAGGAGCTGGTGAGGAAGGATCTGACCTGTTTTGTGGACACTTTAAAACTGCACCTAGAAATGTAAAAAGTACGTCAATATTTAATAAATAAAAAATCTACTTCAAAATGTGCAAAATAATCAGCTTTAACCTGACATAAATCACACCACCCCACAGCTGAATATTCTCATGTTACACCACACCCCAATATATTTTAATGCAATAACATTTTTCTTTCCTTTTTAATTACTTCTGTTTATATCCTGCATCATCTTGATAGATATAATGAATGTTTGTGTTACTGACTGACATCGTTATTACGTATCCTCACTGTCTCACTCGACCCTCCGTTCCTTGCAGTTTTACGGACAAACACTTCATGAGATGGTCTGAGAACGACAGTCCTCATGAATCTTTGTGGTGAGTCGAGAAAGCAATTTTTACCATGCCAGGTCTATTCTTCTCCAGTTCAGCGCTTCAGATATCAGACCTCTTCGACCGAGTGGTGTGTTTATTTCTGCAGATGATCTCATGGCAGACCAGAGAATGGACATCTCATCTACGATGAATGAGTTCATGTCTCCCAGCTCAACTGAGCTCATCAGCAGTTCCATCAATACGTCCTCCATGGACTACACCCGCAAGAGGAAAGGCAGCTCCACAGACTACCAGTAAGTCCAACTCTGAATTACATTCCTGTAGGTCATGTTGTACAAGTAGCCTTGTCATCAATATATTCCTGTCACCACCTCAAGGTTGATTATTTTCTTGTAATAGCATGTCCCATGTTTTTTTGCTTTGTCCATTAAGCAAATTAAGCTACTGTATAAACACTGTTTTCTAACCAGACAGATTTTTAAGAGAATATCTATATCTGTGTTATTTATTTTTTATAAATCTGTTCTTTATTTTAGCTGATCTTTAAAATCTATTATAGTAATTGAGTTTTTCCAGGGAAAAATTCTTACATTTAATTATTGCATTTATATTGTAATATAAATGTTGACCAAATTAATGCGTTATCATTTGTCAAGGGACAGTATGGATATGGACAAGGACAAACAAATTGGAAGGTAACTATGACCATGTTAACATTTTAGCAATTAAAATATTAAATGATGCGCTGGGAAACATGAGGAAAAGTCCGGTTGGATTTAATTTCATTTTGTATATTATCTTTCTTTTTTTTTTTTGTCTTTTAACAGGGAATGTATTGATCAACATGGAAGGATAAAGAATGCCAGGTAGAATTTCTGCATCTTTACCTCTATATATACCTCTTCTAATCCACATCGCTCTGCTGAATAAATCATGACCATTATAAATTTTGGAGAGTCATTTAGGTTTACAGCAAGATTCAAAATGTTGTGAATAATGTCGTTTTTGGAGCAAGAGAATGTCCTTCTCCAATATAGATTATAATTGAATTTTTAATATTTAAACATCCACTTTTAGAATTGTACACAATCACACAGTCAGCCAATCATGACGCAGAAATGCAAATCATATAATCATGCAGATGTGCATAAAATCATCAAGACAGAAATGCCTCGTTGATGAGAGCGGTCAGAGGAGAGCTGGTTCACAGAAGCTGCTTAAATAACTGCTTTTTACAGTTGTGGTGAGCAGAAAAGCATCTCAGAAAACATGGCAGCATGAAGCTTAAGGCAGGTGAGCTACAACATGAACTCTGCAACTTCTTTCAGCAAACAACAGGAATCTGAAGCTATAGTGGGCACTGGACAGATAAAGATTGGAAAAAAAACATCATCTGGTCTTTTTTGCAGCCTGGCCATTTTCTTCTGACCTGTCTCATCACTTTATGTGTGATAATTATGTGTGGGCTGTTATGTGTGAAAATCCCAGGAAAGCAGCAGTTTCTGAAATAGTCATATTAGATGGTTCTGGCACCAACAGCCCTACCACAGAGAACTGAATATTAACTGTAGCTTTTGGCGTGTATCTGCATGAGTTTTGCACATACGTGATTAACTGATTGGATAATTACATGAATGAGCAGGTGTACAAGGATTTATATTAAATTATCTGGCGAGTCTTTTGACTCAACTATCTGATGGCACAAATAGTTTAATGAGAGTTATTTATAGATAAATAATTGATATCAAATCATCATTTTTTTTTTATATTTATTCATTTTTATTTGCTGTATCCCATAAATTCAGATGATTTAAAATTTATGATATTTTCTGACACTTCTTTGTAGATCCTTTTTTGGTTGCTTCATTGATCATATTCGCGTGCTCTTTGCAGGGAGGCTCATAGTCAGATTGAGAAGCGACGCAGGGACAAAATGAACAGCTTCATTGACGAGCTGGCTTCACTAGTGCCTACCTGCAACGCCATGTCCCGCAAACTGGACAAGCTGACTGTATTGCGCATGGCCGTACAGCATATGAAAACACTACGAGGTAACAGTGACGTACAGTGCTCAATGAACAATGAACAAGGTCACAAAACAGCTTTAGGGTTAGGGTTAGATGTAGATTTTAAGTCTCTAATGAGCCAGAGATGAAATGAGGATAACAGCATGAGGGGAAGTAGGCACTGGCTCGGAGTGAGATGAGATTATTAATCATGAGTATAGATAGAAAAGCAAACAGTAATAAATGGATTAAAGAATATGAAGTGTTTGGGGATGAACATTTACTGCAGCAGTAGGAAATGCACATTATTCATTATTCAAGTAAAAAATTCAAATGAAACAGGAGGTTATAGACATACACCTTTTTTTTGGGAGGGGCAAGTAATCACCGCAATTACTGTACGTGAGCTACAAGTACAGAAGGCACCCAGTGATTAAGCAGAAAAACATCTAGTGTAGAATGTTAAAATCAATTACTCAGGTCTGAAGGGCAAGAAGAGCCAAGGGAAGTGGAAGCTCAGAGGATGATCAGAAGGTTGCGAGTTTGATTCCCAGCACGATTAAAGCTGCCAATGCTGGGCCCTTGAGCCAGGCCCTTTACCCTCAATTGTTCAGTTGTATAAAATGTGATAAATATAAGTCACTCTGGATAAGGCCGTCTGCCAAATGCAATATGCCAAAGCAGGAAAAATGTGTCAGGATCACCCCAAGCTGCAGGAGTACAGGTTAAGGCCAACAGCCTTAGCAGCAAGAACTGTTTGTCAGGTATGTTTAAGAACATACAGTGGCTTAAAAGTTTTATATTTCGATTAGATTGCGAGTGGGGACAGCAGAGAGCCAGTAGATAGATCCAGTTTACTGTAGCTCTCGGTGCTCCAAGGGCTCACTAAGTCCATGAGAATCCAGATGTACATGAGCTGTCTGACTAAATAACTTAGAAGTTTTCAAGTTAAAGATCAAGACCCAAATATTTGCTATGCCATCTTCATGAGCCAACTTTATTTTTTGACTTGATTATGATATGTTATTCCACAGCACTATTGAAACCTGATTCAGTAGCAAAGCCAAATAACAGGTTTATATTAGTGTGCTCGTCTTGGTTATTGTTATTGTCTCTATATAGTTAGGAAATTACAAGGGGCTTGCATAGAGAACTCCCCACATTAGGTAATATAAACAGATTTTAACTGATGATTTGATGAAATTATCGTGTGTTTATTTCGGACCTTTGGAAGGCGTCTCCGATGTCAGTCTTGTAGCTGTCAGAGCTGAAGCTGCATGTTTTTCCAACACAGAAAGGTCTTCAGAATATCAGTAGTTTAAGCGTTGTGGTTTCTCAGTGAAATGACAATGAAATGAAATGACTTTTTGTCTTATGAACTTCAATAGAAAGACAAAAAGATGCTGGTGAGGACAATTTTAGAACTTCTATAACAGAAGCAATATCAGGAACTTCATCGCTGGACATTTTAATAGATATTTAATGTGTCGTTCAGTAATAAACAAAAAATTGTTCACTGTGGTAGTTTATACGTGTGTTGTTGGAAGACATTAAACCCCAGTTATTGATTATTTTGCAGTAACAGTACACCCTGTCACTTTTCTTTTATTATGCTTATTATTCACTGTTGTAATTGTTATTCAGGTGCTGCAAACCCTTACACTGAAGCTAACTACAAACCAGCCTTTCTGTCAGATGATGAACTGAAACACTTAATACTGAGGGTATGTACCAATGCTTTGTAAGCTTAAATACTCGGACTAATGTTGGGGTCTGGGTTTTGATTATCATTTCCTGTCGGACCTGCAGGCTGCTGACGGGTTTCTGTTTGTGGTCGGCTGCGATCGGGGAAAGATTCTTTTCGTTTCTGAGTCTGTGTATAAAATCCTGAACTACAGCCAAGTGAGTTCAACTGCTTATGCATGGTATGACTTATGTAGTTCTTATTTAACAGCACAAATTGTGTTAATGCTGTATACGGAATATGGAGGCAAGACTGCATTATCTGAGACTGCCAGCTTACCCATGTAACCTTCTGTGTCTTGGCAGAACGACCTGATTGGCCAGAGCTTGTTTGATTATTTGCATCCTAAGGACATCGCCAAAGTCAAGGAGCAGCTGTCTTCATCTGACACAGTGCCAAGGGAGCGACTCATTGATGCCAAAAGTATTTTGGATTACAGATTTCCTGTTGGCCACTAAAGGGGTTGGGGATTAAGGTTACAAAGTCATGGTGTACAGACATAATGTCTCAAGCATATAAATATACCTTTAATGTAGCTCTGGTTTTATAGTTAATTCATAACTCTGGGTTGGAAAACATGTTAATTTACATTTACAAGTGATTATGAAGCTTGAGTGACCGCCTCATCAGAATGCGCCTCGTGTTAATCTTTCAGCCGGACTGCCGGTAAAAACCGACATCACGCCAGGGCCGTCCAGGCTGTGCTCCGGGGCCCGTCGCTCTTTCTTCTGCAGGATGAAAAGTAACAGACCTCTCATCAAAATGGAGGACAAAGACTTCGCCTCTACCTGCTCCAAGAAAAAAGGTGAGAACATTTCTAATGGTTATATGTGCTCTACTAATTACATAATGCGCCATAATGACCAGTGAATTGTCTTTAAAACCCAATACAGCTGTCAAAAATGGATACACACACAAACCGGGGAGTTTTTGTGTCTTAGAGAGAGAGCGTGCACACGAGATTGAGAGAGCTCACATTTCTCCCAGAGCTCAAAAGCAATAGACAACTCCCAAATGTATTTTATGGATGTTCTCATTGCCTAGCAACAGGTCATACAATGAATATAAAAAAAAAAACTACACACCCCGGATAAAATGACCGATATCAGAACTTATTTCACTGTCGATGCAGAAGAATAAAATAAATATAATATAATAAAATAAATATAATATAATAAATAAAAATATTAAAAACGCTCAAACTTTTTTAAAGAAAAAAATAATAAAAGCCTACAATAACCTGCATAAAGGTGCACATCCTGAAAAGTAACAGTACTAAAAAATCTTATTTTATTTTATTTATTTATTTATTTATTTATTTATTTTTTACTAATGTGGTCCTTCTGATTTTATTACACCACTCAGTCTATCAGCATGGTACATCCTGACCTGGCACTTTCACACTTTGAAAAATCATTCTGGATCCATCAGATTATTAAGGCATCTCCTGTGCACGTCAGGCCTGCTTCAGGTCACCCCACAGATTTTTAGTAGGATCAGGTCTAGGCTCGGTCGATCACTGATCTTCTTTTGGTTAAGCTGTTTCTTTGCTGATTTGCAGTTCCTGATTTGCTTTTGGTCATTGTCATCCTGAAAGATCCTGAAATTCCTTTCCACCTTTATCTTACTAGGAGAGACGTGAAGGTTTTGCACTAAACTTTACTGGTATTTTTAGCTGTTCATGATTCCCTCCACCTTGAGAAAAGCTCCAGCTGAAAAAGGAGCACCAATGCGTGATGCTGCCACCGCCATGCTGCACTATAGATATGGTGTAATTTTGTTTTTGTTTTTTTGCACCAAACATGCCTTTGGGATTTACTACACTGTTTGGAATTCTCATCAGACAGTAACACATTTTGCCATGATATTTGGGGTGATTTAGTTGAGCTTTAGATGCTTATTTGTGAGAAAGGACCTCCATCTAGCTGTCTTACTCCATATCTCAGATATGTGTAGAATATGAGAGTTTGTTGTCACATGCAGAGAGCAATCAGATATTCCTGCAGCTCTTTTCATGTGGCTGTGGGTCTCATGACAGCCTCCTTGGTAAGCTTTGGTCTTGTGATTTTATACATTTTATAGGCATGTCTTGTTTCTGGTGATGTCACTGTGGCACTCCTTTAGTTTTTAAATACATAAATAATTTGAATAGTATTTGAACAGTATTTGAAGTATCATAGGCTTTTGGAATCATAATATCTGTCTACATATTTTCATAGTAAAAGTTATCGAAGGAAATGGCACTAAAATGTGCTTTAAAAAAAATCTTATTAAGAGGATTGTAAGAAACTACAGACTGCCCCAACCCATATTCCACTCCACAGTACACATCTGAAAGAGCTCATTCCCAAAAAGGCTTACATATCATATAGAAATATCTTTAATTCAAACCAGTTTATCTATTTGTGGGTATTTTTACCTTGGCTTAAAAGCAGCCTTACCAAACATTTAGAACACTTAATCCAATTAATTATTAGTCTGGGAGCGGCAGCAGGACATCAAGAACCGTCCCGGAACAAAGGGTATACGTGACCGTGATTAGCATTTAGTGGCACCCGACCATTTGGGTGATAACACCTAGAACAATACCTAGCCAAGGTGTACGTGAACGTGATTACCATTGAAGGACCTCTGGCTAGACGACAGTATCATCCAACCCTTTGGGAATACACAGTTCTTACTGTAATTTACATTTAAAGTGAAACTCATTTAAATTACACACAGGAAACTCTGTATAAAAGGTTTGAGCAGGATTTGTCCAGCGTTCTTTTTGACTCCGATGAACCCAAAGTACTTTATGTATTTTGTCACTGCGACGCTGCAATAAACTTCTACATTAAGATCTTCCACGCCCTCATCGTTTTATTTTTCTTACAGGATCATTCAGAGCAATTCAGAGGCAGTTTGTTGTTTCAAAATGCAAGATTCACTGTATGAAACGTTCACCTAGAAGTAATGTTAAGATAAAACTTTATTGATCCCACAGTGGGGAAATTCAATTGTCACAGCAGTTCAACAGACAGTTAACGTGCAGGTTTTTAACCTAAAGATAGATGGAAAGAAAGAAATTTAAAAAGACAGATAGTAAAAGAAAAGAAATTATGTAAAAAATTATAAAAGAAAATGAATAAATAAAAAATATTATTATTATTATTATTATTATTATATAATAATAAACTAATAGCAATACAAATAGTAAAAGAAAGTAAGATTCTATAAAATGATATATAAAATATTATATAAAATGATAAAATGGTAAAATATTGCACATTGGAACATCACTGTAATGCAATGTTGTAAAGTCTGACAGCCGCTGGTATGAATGACCTGCAGTAGCTCTCCTTCCCACACTGGGGGTGTAGCAGTCTGTTTCTGAAGGAGCTACACATTATCTCCACAGTCCCATACAGGGTTAGACATATTATAGCAACTGTATAACTGTTTTAGGTTTATCATAATATTCAACAGTACTTTTATGTCGGATTCTCAGTTTACTGTCAATTGCAATTTTGAATTTAATCACTGACCTCATGCTATAACCATGTCCTCTGCAGCCGACCGCAAAAGCTTCTGCACCATCCACAGCACGGGCTATCTGAAGAGCTGGCCACCCATGCAGAAGGGCTTGGACGAGGACAACGAGGCCGATAACGAAGGCTGCAACCTGAGCTGCCTGGTAGCCATCGGCCGTTTGCACCCCCACATCGTCCCTCAGCCAATGAACGGAGACATCCGCGTCAAACCGACCGAGTACGTCTCACGCCACGCCATCGACGGCAAGTTCGTCTTTGTTGACCAGAGGTGAGTGGAACAGGCTCAGCCAATTAGAAACCATATTAAAATCCCTGGAATACGCAAACCTTCAATTTGATCACAAGAACTGATTTCTTCTTTATGTCCAAGTTTGTTTTTTAAACCAGTAAATATTGCACCTAAGAATGACTTTCCCTTAATAAAATCACTGTAATACACATTGCTTGAAGTTGAAATAGGATTCAGATCTTTTATGATTCAGATCTTTTATGAAATGACATGGTAAACTGAGCATTTTAAAATAAAATAGAAAAAGTAGATTTGGACAAATGACCTGTTAATCTGGATCAACGAATAATCCAAGAATTAGATCATGTGGAAGTCTTAGGCAGGCTTTGTTATGTGTGTCACAGACCATTCTGCAGATATTAAACACTTATCGTATTAGTCGGGACAAAGTATACTTGGAAGTGTAATTAGGTTCTAGATTTCTGTGTGAAGATGCTGAGGT
Organism: Hemibagrus wyckioides; assembly: GCF_019097595.1. Classification (NCBI taxonomy): domain Eukaryota; kingdom Metazoa; phylum Chordata; class Actinopteri; order Siluriformes; family Bagridae; genus Hemibagrus; species Hemibagrus wyckioides. The sequence continues at coordinate 6,936,702 of NC_080719.1, forward strand.
CTCCAGTATGTGTGCATTGAATACATTTCTCTCCACAAAAACTGTTCCAGCTGAGAGGAAGTCTGAAGAAACAACATGACGAGAACCTATAATGTAGTCTGGCTAATAACAATCTCTCTCTGCGACGCTGTGTGATACGATGACAGTGTTTTTGTGGGTCAGTAGAGCATTTGGACACTGGCAGGTTTTTATGCATCCTGGGAAAACCTTTCCCATGGTCAATATTGACATATTCTACTACAGTATATAAACGTTATGAAAACTACTGCGTTACTGAATGCAAATTTCAGTCACAAATAAAGTTTAAATAATTGAACAACAAAACCTGCATTTTAAAGATGCTAACACACTGATAGTCTAAAAGCAACTCTTTTTTTTGCATTTAATTTAATGTGTCATACAAATGATATACATTAAACATAAAATGATAAAATCTGTGTCTATCTTCTCTAGTGAGATGCATAATTATTCACACACACACCATTAAACTTGGAACTGAAGTGGATTTATTTTAAATGTCATGAATCTATACAAAATATCCTGGAATATTGAAGTGGGATTAAAAATCTGTATGGTTTTTCATAATACAGTAAATCATAATAAAAAAGGCCCCAGAGACAGATATAGAGATATAGAACATAACTTAGAGATAGAGAAGATAACGTAACTAAACAAAATAAATATATGGGTATAAAAGAAAATGGAACATAGGGCAATGTTAAATCATAATTCTTGGAAAAATGGAAAGAATATGACACAACCTCTATCCATTAAATATCAGTCAAGATGGCGTTAGTCAGAGAATCAGCCAAAAGGCCAAGGCCAAATAAAAAGGTTTTAGTCATGTTTAGACAGACTCACTGTTTTATTCTTTTCTGCTACAATTCTCAAACTGCCTCCTTATCCAACATGTGCAGACATACAACCAAGGTGAGATTAGAAAGTAGCCTAAATAAAAAACATTAAAAAAATTATACTACAGGTTTTGGGTCTGATTTTTCATTGTTGTTTCATGGCTGTTTTGCGATGGCCATGTCTAGTTTTATTTATAATATTTTCAGTCATCCATGACAACTTGTTTCATTCCTCCAGGGCCACTGCCATTCTCGCCTACCTACCCCAGGAGCTGCTGGGGACGTCTTTCTATGAGTATTTTCATCAGGATGACATCGGACACCTCGCTGAATGCCACAGACAAGGTAACTGTCAGAAGACTGATTTCTACAAACCTTTTGTAATGTGTGTTTGTTTTTAAATCCTACTGTATGAGGCAGAAGTGTGCTTTTGTTTAAACATGTTTGATGGAGTGACAAAAAAAGAGAAGTGCTTTTGTGCTGTTTTTAATCATTTGCAAAGTGTGTTTTATTTGGAAGAGAACACAATCATTATTTTTTGCTGTTTGTCCTCTTTACAGTGCTGCAGATGCGAGATAAAATCAACACTAACTGCTACAAGTTCAAGGTTAAAGACGGCTCTTTCATCACTCTGAGAAGTCGCTGGTTCAGTTTCATGAACCCTTGGACCAAGGAGGTCGAGTACATCGTCGCCACCAACACAGTCGTCTCGTAAGTGATCAACTGCCTCCGTCAAAGCAATAGGTATTCAGTCCTTTATGGCAGTGTGGAAGAAAAACCTGCAGTAGTGTGCTGTGTATTTGTCTCGGGTATTTAGGAATCTGAAATGTCACGTTGGTTGCTGTTGGTAACTACACCACCACCTCTGCTCTGATACGTGAGCAGTGACAGGAATAGTTCATAAGCCAGTACAAGTCTATTTGGAGATGCTGATCAAGCCTGATCACATCAGCTGTAACATTTAGTTTTAATGTTTTTAAAATTAAAACATATTTTTAATATTTGTCTAATGTTAGTGTTCATTCTGCCAAGTGGAACGGAAATCAATTTATCAGACATTTTAATCAGTATAAACAAATGAATTATTTTATCGCTTGAAGTCTGATATTAAAATGAGTCAGGACTCTGTTAGCTTTCAGTGTGAGATGTTTTCCCTCTGTTGGATAACCTTACACAGATTTTTAGTGACTGAAGATAATGAATTCAAATGTTAAACGCTTATGAAAAAGCACTTGGGGCATCTCCGAGAGCAGAAAATGGGCTTGATATCAGCATTTACTTTGAGGATTTGTGTGTGGAACATTTTAATGAATATATTGCCCATATTAGGCAATGTAAAACCTGAAATACTTGAAAACTACTTCCTAAAGCGCCAACTTTAATATGAGTCTTAACCACCACTGTGACATAACAAAGACATTCAATGCATTCAACAAACAGGCACAAATTCTAGTTTTGTCCTCTGGGAAATAGAGTTCGTTTCATTATCTGTACCGCTTATACGGTTTATCCTCGGGTCATGGGGAGCCTGTGCCTATCTCAGGCATCGTCGGGCATCAAGGCACCCTGGACAGGGTGCCAACCCATCGCAGAGCACACACACTCATTCACACACTACACAATTTAGAGACTCCAATCAGCCTAGAAGCATGTCTTTGGATTGTGGGAGGAAACCCACCAAGCACGGGGAGAACATGCAAACTCCACACACACAGTGAGCAAAAGCGATATTTCCAATTAATTTTGAGTTCATATAATGGCAATTTACATACAGAGTAAAAATATTAATGTACAAGTAACATAAGGTTAGTTAAAGCTAACATGACAAGCTGTGTTTTTGTGTTATTAACTCGTTAATTAAGAAACATTTAAATAAGGTATATATGCTGGTAGGGAAAAATAATCACTGACAGGGTGGTGTGGTGCAGCCCTACACAAACTGACACACAGTGCTTTTGTGTAAAGGAAATTAAACATCTATCTGCTGCTCTACTCATCCCCTGGCAGCTCTACAACCCATCATCATCTCACCGGTCATGTAGCTAAACAACACTTCTCAGTTACCAAGAGAATGTTACTCAGGCATTTTAGAAACAGAACTGAGAGAATGGATTGCAGGATTATTGAAGCACTGGTTTGTGGTTTTTCAGGACTGGTTCCCGTGATGGAGCTGATCCCAGCTATCTCCAGCTCACTGCCTCCCCCCAGAGCATGGACAGTGTCCTCACAGCTGATGGTGAGATAATAAGACACACTCACTGCTGCACAGGCTGTCCTTACTGCCCGAGTTTTATCATCAGCAGAGCACCCTTGGGAAATACTTTAAACAATAATCTTATGCAGTTGTTTTATTTTCAATTCATGTCAGAATATTTCCTTTCAATGTAAAGCGTAAAACTGGTTTTATACAATAAACGTTACAAAAATGATTGACATTTGCCTGTTAATAATCTAATAATTGGAGAATTTGCTTGAAACAATAATTTATTAAATTATAGCTGTACACTGTTCACTTCCATTATAAAATATCATGAAATTGTTTTAAACAAGGCTGCCAAAAATTCTGCAATCCACTGTTCACTGCAGTGAAGATTGTGTGTTAAAATATATTTGTACTTATTATTTCTGCCATAGTTATTTAGATGTTGCTTTTCTCCCATGATATATAATTTTTTTTTTTTTTAAAGATTTTGTTATGATGGGCTTGAATAAAAATAATAATAACCATAACATTAAATCCAGTGACAGGTGAAGTAAATAACATTGATTATCTTGTTACAGTGGGACCTGTCAAGAGGGGGAGATATATTAGGCAGCAAGTGAACAGTCAGCCTTTAAAGTTATTGTGTTGGAAGCAGGAAATATTGGCAAGCATAGGGATCTGAGTGAGGGCCAAATTGTGATGTCTAGATGATGGGGTCAGAACATCTACAAAACAACAGGTCTTATGAGGTGTTCCCGGTATGCAGTGGTTAGTACCTAGTCCAAGGAATGACAAACTGTGAACCTGGTGATGGGATCATTGACACCCAAGCCTCATTGATGTGTGTAGAGAGAAGAGGTTAGCCCGTCTGGTTCAATCCCACAGAAAAGTGACTGTAGCACAAACTGCTGAAAAAGTTACTGTTGCCATTTATAGAAAGGATGGACTACATAGCCACAGATCCCACATGTGTGAGATGTGCTGGACAAACAAGTCATGTTGTTGATGGATGTACAGAGATGAAGGTTTCTAATATAATTCCAGGTTCTGGGAAACGGGCTCTGCAGACGGTACCTGGCATTCCAGGGGGCACGAGAGCCGGAGCTGGGAAGATCGGCCGCATGATAGCAGAAGAGGTGATGGAGATCCAGAGGTGAGCTGCTCGTCTACTCGTTAGCTTTTTCCACTGCGCGGTGTAAACATTTAGTTTTGGAGTACTTAATAAAACACTGGAACGACTGTCAGAGCTGCTGTTCTAGAAAACTAATGTACACACTTTCATTAGATCTGAGAGTTGAAGAGCGCTGAGGTGTAACTACTACAGTTAGAATGTGTGTGAGTAAGTGCACATGAGCCTTGTCGATGGTTTGTTGTGATTAATAGGATAAGAGGCTCATCGCCCTCTAGCTGTGGCTCGAGCCCGCTGAACATAACCAACAGCACACCCCCTCCAGACACATCTTCACCTGGGGGCAAGAAGGTAAGAACATGGCGCAATTGATAATGTGATTTAAAAAATAAATATATTATACGAGAACCGTGAATCATTTTTATTTTGGTTGTATTTAATCTGATCAGATTCAGAATGGTGGAACTCCAGACATTACTTCAGCAGGGATGGTGTCAGGCCAGGACTCCATAGGATACCCTTACTCTAACAACTCGCTTTTAAGTAAGTTTCACATTGACAAGAAAACACAGAAATAAATATGCTGAAATGTTAGAAATTTCCAGATCTGCTTCTGTTTCTATACCATTTCTAATCTCAGCAGTGTAGTCACACATATTTGCTCGTCTCCTCCAGGTGAGAATTCTCACATCAGCATTGGGGACATCATGGACGAGCCCGGCTCCAGCAGCCCCAGTAACGACGAGGCGGCCATGGCTGTCATCATGAGTCTTCTGGAGGCTGACGCAGGACTCGGAGGACCCGTGGATTTCAGCGATCTGCCATGGCCTCTGTGAGAAGAGAATCTCGCTCTCAGGTGAGGGATTGGGACACAACCGAGAGAGCACAGCCCTCTTTCTTCAGCGTGTCCATCATCAGGCCCAGTTTTTTTCCATAAAGCCTCACAGACTAATGAAAGTGTTAATAGCGTACAGTCATAACTATTATTCTGACTTTTCGGAAACTTCCCAGCAACACAAATCATCTTTCAGGAATTTTGGCAGTATACAGAGTGGAAGACTGGAATCGTCCACTTTTGTCTACGTGGCACAAACTTCGGTGTATTTTTGGCACACTAGCCTGCAGAAATCTCAAACATACACTCAGCCACCACTTTAATAGGAACACCTGTCAATCACGTGTCAGAAGCACAATGTATACAGTCATGCAGGTCAGGTGCTTCAGTTAACGTTTGTCATTAGAACAGGGAAAATGTATTCACAGTGAATTTGACCCTGGCATGGTTCTTGGTGCCAGATTGAAAAGCTCGAAAACATCTAGCGAGTGACAGTTCTGCACATGGAAACACCTTGTTGAGGCCAGGGGAAAATGGACAAACTGGTTCCAGTTATCAGCACGGTTACCGTAACTGAAATTAACACTCTTTACAATGGGGCTGATCAGAACATATAAACCCTACAGCAGTAGGAGGAGTACAGCAACAGAATAGCTTCTGCTCAGTCATCCAAGAACAAGAATCCGAGTAATGAAAAAGGAAAAAAAATATTGCCTGCTTTTTATGTTTTTATTTTTCCATCTTGAGCTGTTCTGTTTCAGTGAGCCTGTGTCCACTGTAGCCTCACATTCCTGTTCTCGGCTGAACGTTTCTGCATGAAATGAACATGGGTACAGCTGTTCCTATTAAAGTGGCCTGTGGGTGTGTGATATTTTTCACAAAGATGTATGTATGTACGTGTACTGTTTGAGCCGTGATATATTTTTAAAATAAAAAATGATAGATGTTCCAGAAACATGGCATCAGTATGTTTATTATTCAGGTAACTCCAGAAAGGTGGCACTGCCTAATATTTTGAAATGCATGGTTTTATCTTATGTACTGTTTTCTTTTTTTTTTTCGCCCAATGTAATGAAATTATTGGTACCGTTATATTTTATATTTGCTGAAACTTCCCCTTTAAAGTACTAAAACATGATACAGGTTCTTCCTGGAATGTTTAACATGGCTATAGAAAATTATTTACTATACATTTCTCTGTTGTCGTTGTTGATCTTTTGGCTGCTCCCTACGCGTGTGAGGGGTCGCCTCCGCACAACAACTTGGCCCAGGTTTTATGCCAGATGCCCTTCATGACCCAACCCTCCCATTTTATCCAGGCTTGGGACCGGCGCTGCATCCAGTGGCTGGGCATGATGTATACTGAAATGTATATTTACTATGCATCATTTTACACGGGTTAATAATCTTAATTGCCTATAGCCATGTCTTGACCACGTCTCCATTCTGACTACTGATTAATTTTCCTTAACAGCAGATCTGGGAATAGTTCTGGCTGCAAGACAAATCACAGCCTTACCTTAAAGTAGTTGTATCAAGACACACTTTTTAGTAATAAATTAAACAGGGGTGTATAGTATGCAAGTTTTTGTAAGGAGACATTTATTTGTAGTTTCCCCAATAATGCAACTGGTAATCTACTTCATGTTGTGTAGAATCACACCACCATGTTTTTGATTATTTTTCTTAAACATACTCCCATGTGTATATTTTTGTCATTTTCCTAACATGGTTTCTATGCCTTCTCCATTCTTGTGGGCAAAAAAAAAAACACAAACACACACTGCAGCTCGGCATTGGTTTTGGTCTTTAACTGGGTGAAATGTATATTTCAACATACTGTCCTTATAATTTTTGTGTTTGAGTGGACAAACTTCACCAGTGATGGAGGTCAGGCAGTGGTTTGCTGTATCGCGAGTGAGTAAATAAACACATACCGATGGCCAGCTGAGGGGAGGGGGGGAAAAAAGGCACCACCTTTGCTATCAAAAGCAGCTGATGTAATGTTTATTTTGACTTGTGTTATGCAAGTGCACAGAATCTCAAGTTTCCGCTTCGGAAGCTTTGAATCTTTGTACGTGCAAAGTCAAGAGGCACATGATGTTACACTAACTGCACAACTGCTAAGGTTTACCACACAAGCCTGTGTGTTATAACTTTATTTATACAATGACTCAAGCTCTGAACAGTGGGATTTTGACCACATAAATGTAACACTGCATCCATTCAACAGGCAAAACACAACTCCTTTGGCTACAAAGGAGCTTCTGAGGGGAATCATCGACCCGGGATTGACAGAGCTTTTTTTTTTTTTTTTTAGCGTTAAAAAAATATTAAATGATAATTACACAGTGACACCACCCAGGATACATATCAAAAATTTACCAAATAAAATCAAATAAGATAATAAATCAATGCAATAATATAATGGAAATGGAAAAATAATAATAATAAAAATAATAATAATAATAAGCCAAATTACAAAATAAGTGAGGTTGCTTATTTCATTTTAAACAAACAAACAAAAAAAAAAAGTTCCTTTGGTCAAGTTAAATAAAAAAAAGAAAAAAGAAAAAAAAAAAGAGAGAGAGAGAGCACTGCCCATGTATCCCGAGTCCCCTCTTAGGATATTTTTTTTTTCATTTTCATAGTACAGTAGACTAGCTTGTTGAGGCTCTAAGGCTGCGAAAGGAGGTGCAGAAGGCAATCTGGTTAACGGTGTCACTCTCGCGCCATGCTGCAGCATGCTGTGGGAGAGGAGAGGAAGAACAGAGGGGAGGAAGGTGTGTGCATTCAGAGTGCAGGCGAGGCAGCGTCGGCGTCAGGCTCGTAGTTGTTGCTGTAGTGGTGTCCTGGAGCAGGGTGATTGGGCAGAATGTCCAACTCGTCCACCTGAGGGCCGGGATGCAGCACCACCAGTTGGTCCTGTGGAATGTCGGCCGCTGCTGCTGCCAGGTTCGTAATGGATTTGCTCTTCACACACTGGAAGTCCACGTGTCGGCTTTTACCCTCTTCCTTCTCCCAGGACATGCGGATGAAGGGCCTCTGGACGTAGTTGTAGATGACTTCAGGCCTACCTCCCGGCCGCTTCTTCACCTTTTCTTTGTAAGTAGGATATCCTACAAAATACAAATTCCTAGATATAACCTTCTCATTTAAATATCTAATGCAAATTGCTTAATTTACCTGTAAACCTTTGTCATTTTCTTCTCAATATAAATTAAATGAATTTTGATCTTGATACAGGAATGGCCAAAACCGACACTTCCAGCTTTCGCTACTTTTCATTTTACACACACACCATTAAACTCATAAACTCAAAAATTACTTTCCATGCTGAAGTTACAAAAAGTGCCAAGCAGTTTGTCTACAGTCTCCAGATTAGGGTGCCTAACAAGCAAAAAACACAAGTGCATTACATGGCTAACAGCAAACTGGCAACTTGAAAAATTTACTTAATTTACTTTCAGTTATGTTTCTTCCATATGTTTTATGTCCCTTCACTGTTTCAATGTGGAATAAAAAAGAAAAACAGTTTAGGAAGCTGTCCAGACTTTTTAGTTTCAGTGCATTACTGTAAATGAGCAGTCATTGTAACAAACAAGTGTACAGTTTCTTTACTTCCATCACAGATGGTTAGGAAATTGGGGTCAGAGCACAGGGTCAACATATGATATGATATCACTGGGGCAGAGAGGTTTGGGGGCTTTGCTGAAGTACTGAACAGTGGCAGCACAGCAGAACTTTAACCACTGAGCCACCACTGTTCTCTTTTTAATACAATCCCATAGATTTATGGTTTTAGAGACCTTCTTCAAAATAGAAAAAGCATATGAAATGTCGGATTTGTTAGTGATACCTTATTGATAGATTAAAAATTAATAATAAAATAGGTCCATGAGTACTACAGTGACTACAATGAAGAACCTTACCTTCAATGCCTAGTCTAATTTTCTTGAGTCCTCGTTCTTTTAAAACTGATTTGGCCACATCTCGGTTTTCAATGTACTTGAAGAAACGGTAGAGTTTTGTACTGTATATTACTGAAACACAAGATAGAGAATGATGTATTCAGCCAAGGAAAATTTCATTTTGAAGAAATGCAACAAAGATCTGTGTGTGTGTGTCCACTCACTCTGTGAATACTCCTCTCCCATCTGGGGTGGATACTCCTCATCCCAGTCCACCACGTCATCATCTGTGAGCACAACAATGTGACACTCCCTCTCTCCGCTCTGAGCGCTCGCCACCATCAGCGGCAGCACCATCTCCTCTAGGTAGAACTCAAACTGCCTCCGTGCACCATCATTCGACAGCTCGTGCATCAGTGCACCTGAATACAAACAAAAGTTATGTAATAAGTATAAAACAAGATAAAAGCAAAAAAAAAAACAAAACATCAATAGAAATAGCATTACATTCCTAGAATAAATCCAAATGTTAATCTTTCTATGTTTAATGCACAGAATGATGAGCATGCACTCACTTAGGTCCCTGCATTTGATCGTGCTATAGTCGAAAGAGATGCACAAATAGTCGCATGCTTCCCTCAGCTCAGGAATGGAGATTCCATCCGGACAGCGGATTATCCCGGTTTTGTAGTAATCCTAGCAGTTAGAGAGAAGGCATTAGACATTAGAGATGCGGCAGCATTCAAATACACCAGTCTCTAAAACCATAATGACATGAGTATCAAGGCTCACAAAGTGCTGACATGTTTATACAGTGCTGGAGAGATGAAGATCACTCGGCTATAGTTAAAAATAAGCTTTTCGGTGGCCACAGAGGGATGCGGTTTCACCTCCCACTCACATGCAAATTACATCCATCCTACATATCTGTATTGCAAGCTAGAAAAATAGCTTTGACGCAGAGGTCAACTATAAAATGTACTTCATAAGACTTAAAGGTTTCTGAGAAAGCACTGTCACAATCCTGTACTGCAGCAGTGTTGTTTTTGTTGTCCTGAATTGAACCTCTTTACATAACCGTCTGTAACAGACACCAGAGTGTGATTACAGCACCAGTTTGGCTGTTAGCTTTGAAACACCAGGGCCACAGTATGAGGCTTAAGCATATTGAGACAAAGCCGATGAAAAGGTTTTATCTCTATTATAATGTACATGCTGACATTTACACACAATGTTACCCAAAATGTAATGATTTTTAAAGTAAATAAACGTAATATGGTACGAAAATGGTCTCTAGGAATATAGCAACTTTTATTGGCACATCAGGGACATGCCAGTAACCCAGACGGTTGGAACAAACCGTTTTAATGTCTGAGCTATTCATGTCTTTGTGTGTGTGCTCGATGGACAAGCAGGTTCAACAACCAAATAAAATAAATGCCTGCTGCACCTACACACAGGCTGAGACATGATGTGGCTGTTGGTAAACTGGTTTATACTAGGCAGATAAATCGGTATAGAATAGACAAAAGATGACCTTTTCAGAGTCAGAAACAGAGCACAAAGTGGTAATAAAGTACAGCTAACACAACACGGTAACCTCCGAGTTAAACAGATCAAGAGAAATTAAAAGACACTAGCCAGACTCAAATATTTTATTTTAAAGTCCATCACCAAAATGTTCACAATTGACTTGATTATTTTCTTTTGAGGTTACAATGTGCTCTATCAAAAACTTTATTAGGAGAGGATAAGGACTGCAGCCACACAGTCATTCTCTCCCCAGGAATTCATATGCTTATGTATTTCCCTAACTCTTAACTAGCTAATTATCTAGTCATACCTTACTGCATTACCCTAGCTACCATATATTTAGCCAAGCCAATTAGGTTTTCTGCCATCTCAAACATGGGACTGGGCAGCACACTGGAGCTTCCACCAGCATGCTAGTCTAGCTAGTGAATTTACCATTGTTCCACCCATACTTAAATTTTCAATGTCTGGCAGCAACTCACCAGAATGGCCCTGAACACAGTGGAGCTGATGCCCTCTGCCACCTCGTACTCCCCCTTCTCATTGGGCCGTGTGAAATTGTGTTCTCGCCCTGAACCAAACATTCTGCAAAGCAACATAGACAAGATTTAATCAACAAAACATCCCATTCATTTTAAATTGAGATTACATTTTTGCTACACATTAAAAGCTGCACTGAAAGGCTGTGGTCATCTAACACAAACCTGCCCAGCATGGTATTCGGTTGTGCAGTAAAGATGGTTGGGTCCACCACAAAGCGCGTGTTGTCCACAATGAGCGTGACCCTCTCTGAAGTGCGCATACTACGAGCTCCTTCCTTAGCGTTTTCGTAAACAAACACCATTTCACCCGTGCCCATGCTCTTAAAGGTGCCCTCCGTGCTGGACAGGCTGCTGTTGCGACTGCTGGAGCCACTGGGAGAGACTCGCTGAGGCCTGGGACTGTTAGGCCGTGACGAGCCACCCTCCCGTTCTGCAAAACAAATGACCAAGACAGAAACGAGCAATTATGATAATCAGATTAATAATAAGATTGCATTTATGGCAAACATTATGGTGAGCTGAAATATACCATTTTTTCCAACACAGGAAGCTCTTTCCTCAGCTAATGCAAACCAACATTGTTTGCAAAGGATAATACAAATCAGTTTAAAGTGTTTTCCTTTAATGGTTTGTGACTAAAATGCAGTTAAATGCACTGCACAAGTCCAAGAAGAACAGAATTTGCACATAGCATTATAAATACATGAGATTAATCATTTGAATCTATTTTATTTTTCAATTTAATTGTATAGCACTTTTAACATTGTCTCAAAGCAGCTTTTCAGAAGTAATTCTAGCAATTCTAAGAAATGACCAGATTTACTGCCTTTTCATCTTTTTGTGACCCATACCATACAAGTTATTTTCTTATAATAAAAACAGACCTAAACCTCCACACCCCACCCCTTATAAATATTTTATATTGATATAGCAAGCACAATCCTCCTAGATGCAAATTAAAATTGTAAGTAAAGGTATATTGCAGCTCTTCTGTCTATTGTTAAATGGTGAAAATATACGGGGTTAAAATTTACATATCACTTGTCACTCAGCATCATGCAGGTTAAATGCTTCAGTGACTCAGCATTTTGTCAGAGATAGTCCAGTTGAATTTCCATTTCCAAAACATCTGCAAGTCTGAAACAGCCACTGAAGTATCAGTGTGAGTAATAAGGGATCTTACCACTAGTGTGTTGTCTTGTGGGCGAGGTGACATTGCGGATACAGGGGGTGAGCTGGCCTTCGCCCCGCTCGTGAGAGGAGTCACGGGAACGATCGCTGGAGCGTCGGCGATCCCTCGAGCGCTCACAGCCTCCACTCGCACTGTGTAGGCTCATCTTCACCTTCTCAGCCTCGTGTCCAGACTAGTGGGCCGGGCCGCTGAGGACGAGATGACAATTAATACATCTATTTTATTTTAGGTCCTCTGACTTCAGCCTGAGGAGACAGATTTTTATAACCTTCATATTGTTTCCCAAGTTACTGTTTAAACTTAATGCTAGAATACAATGCTTTCAAACCGCTAACCTTTCATTTGCCAATATCACAGATTTCGTTCATGCAACATTTAAGAAAGATTAAACCATTTAAAGGGGATTTAAAACAAATTACTGTATAAAATAGCATCTGGGAAATGTGAAAATGTTCAACTATTCAGATTAAATCTAGACTGAAACCAAGACTAACCAAATGACTACAATAAGTCTAAAACTATGGATTTTCATCAAGAGACTAAACAGATTAATCAGATTTAAAGCTGCAGTTAAGAGGTCAATTAAATGCTAAATAAAAATGTTTTATTTAGCATTTTTTTCCATTTAGCAATGTTTTGTTAAATCCCCAGCCTCGATCCTGATGCTTTACACACAGGCCTACAGTTTTCAATTAAAAACCAGGAAATACCAGAGATGTCTGTCCATCCAGAGGGATTTCTAAATATACACAAACAATGAGAGGAAAAACTGTAGGCGACATCCGGGTAAAGGCAAAGCTTCGTAAAGTGTCTGTATTGTGAATGTAATTTTCTTGTTTAAAAACACAATGCGTTCATAGAGTAAGAAAAATCTAGTTTAAGGTATACAATTTTAAACAACATGTAAAGCAAACAGAAGCTTTAAATCTGTTTGTATCCAAATCACCAGATCAGCGCTGTTTGCCCGTGCAGTGCAGTTTGTTTTCAACTCTTTCACAAGTAATAAAAGTGACTGAATTCGATCTGTCAAAAACTCACTACTGCTATCTGCACTGTTAGCAGAAATTAAAGAGTTTGCACAATACGTAAATAATTTTTAAACTGTTTCCTAAATTCGTAAAGCTTGTGGTTCCATAACCAAAAGATGTCTGCTTTCAATTATAAATAAATAATAATCGTATTTTCTATTCTGATGTAACTCTATCCTAAGCATGTAAACAATTGTCCTTTTTATATAACATGCTTTGTTATGCAAACAATCGAGGCGATTCAAATTAGGATGTGGCGTCATCTGGCAACTTCCTAGAGCATGCATTAGCTACTTTCCCAGAAAAGGTTTGGCAACACCCATTGCTCCAGTGGGTTTAAAACTGTACGCAGTTGATGTGACCTCTGAATGATTGATGTGAGTCATTTGAAATTTAACAACTCAAAAGCCAAAGCGTGGGCATTTAGTTAATCATTCAAAGCAGAATAAGGAAGTGCGACCTAGGTAAAGGATTAAGCAAACAAGGACTTTTACGTTTCCAACTTTTGTTTTCAAAGTTCAGTGTGCAATCGGGAAGAGTCAGTTTAACACCAGTTGACAAACTTCGTTGTCACCCTATTGCTCAATTTTCTTTGGCAGGTCATGAGACAGTGAGTGTTTTGTTACTATACTCACTTCAATAGTCAGATGTTCTTACCAGATGAAGGTAACAGCAACAGATACACTATATTGCCAAATGTTTTTGGACACCCCTCCAAATCAGTGAATTCGGGTTGTTGTTTTTCAGTGGGTTGGTCTTGACTCCTCAGTTCCAGGGAAAGGAACACTTTGTGGGAACAGTTTGGGGATGACCCCTTCCTGTTCCAACATGACTGCAGACCAGTGCACAAAGCAAGGTCCATAAAGACATGGATGAGTGAGTCTGGTGTGGAGGAACTTGACTGGCCTAAACAGAGTCCTGACCTCAACCCGATGAGAACACCTTTGGGATGAATTAGAGCGGAGACTGAGAGCCAGGCCAAAACTGGGACGTCTCCCTTTACATACACATGAATGTAATATGGAGTTGACCAAGAAACGCCCTGTACCAATCGCCAGACAGGTAACTAATAGGTAAAGGTCCATGGGGTAAAATTAGTCTTTTTCTCCACTCCAAGATTAGGTCTCTAATGGTTAGGTGCATCCAGTAGTTGAATGGTGCCCACAGGAGTCCCTCAGGATCTTTGGCCCATCAACAAGTGTCTCTAAAATGACTGACTTCATACAAACAAGCGGGTTTTTTTTTTCCCCCCAAAATGTTTTTCTCGGCGATTTAATAAACTTTCAATAAAGCCTCGACATAATCAATTGTTTTGTAAACAATGTTCTAAATATCTCCTAAGACGGAGCACTCAAAGAAATCGAATATTGTACCTTTAATGGTCATTATACCTCCCTTGTTAGGGACACGAGATTTAAGCCACATTCGCTCAAGCATAAAGAAAACAATGCTAATGCTCCAAAAACTGAATTCCCAAGCCTAACATGTGCTTGATTTTTATATTTTATAATATCTGAATAAAACCAACTCCAAACAGCGACCTGACAAAACCTGGCATCATCAGTCAGCGCCATAAAACAACGCTACGTATCTACTTTATTACACAATCCTGGAAGTTGTTCGCGTAGCTAGCTAACAAATACTACTTTACTGCGAAGTTTATTTTCAGTCCTAAATAGCTAGCACCCCCTCCAAAAAAAAAAGTCGTCTTTAAACATTAAACATTCAGCACGAAAGTTGGCTAGTCAGCTAGCTACGAGTCTTCAGTCAGGTAACGTCAGGTAACGTTAGCTACCTAGCTTCAAATAGAAAACACTCCATAAAGTTAGCCAGGAACTCTCCAGATAGATTCAGACAGTAGGCGATTATACTATCAGGCTGTAAACACATTTAGCCTATCTAGCCTTCCTGATGCTAAGAGCAAGGCACGAGCTAAAAGGCTAGCAAGTTAGCACATATTTTTTAAAGGAATTCGAGTCACGGGAAAAGTGAAGCCTCAAACGCTAACAATGAAAACTCGCACCGAGATGAAAAGTAAGCAGTTTCTTACCTTTATACCGTCTTAAGCATTGATGTTCAGATCAGTGTTTCTGATAAAAGAGCCAAGTCATCGAGGGGCAAAAAATAAAATTAGGAAAAATTCCACATATACGCCCGCATTTTCCAAAAATCTCTCCTGTCTGACTGGTAGCACTGACAGGAAATAACTGTAGACGACGAGAACATCTCGCGAGAACTGGAGAAAGAGCGCCGCATCGGTACAAATTTAAAAACTGCAAACTCTCGCGAGAACTCTTGCTCGCACACCTGAGCACTACGGTGCAGAGCGCTACACTATTGTTTTACAGTGTTCTCGTGAAGCAAAACTTTTGTTGTTGTTGTTGTTGTTGTTGTATTGCAGACTTTTTAAAATACTTTAAATATATTCATAAGAACATATTTTGTTGGTCCAAGACATTTTAGATACCATTATTAAGTTTATTTTATTATTTTGTAAAAAAAAAAAAAAAAATACAAGCAGTTTTATTCGGGCTACTTCAACATAATATTTCATAATAAAATAACATAAAAAAAATACTTGTTAAAAATAAATCTAATAAAAGGCATACAGAAGAAGCAGCGCCCTTCCTTGTCCTTGTCCTCTTTCTATATGGACTCATTTTTACAACTAGGCAAACGTTTTCAAAGGTGAATGAATGTCACTGAAATAGTTCAATAAATTACTACAAAACAATAAATAAAATAAATGGCAAATTAGTGCACTTCATCAACAAAGATTTGACACAGAGACAAGAAAATTTGCCTTATCTCTGTGGTATTAAAACATATATTTAAAAAAAAAAAAAAAAGACAAAACAGAAGGAGTTCCCAGTGTTAACTTGAGATCAGGACTGGACTTCCCCAGGCTTGGAAATTTGAAGAAAGAGTCCTGGTTTTCCCCTTTTGTCCTTTCTGTGAGTCATTGATACTGGGTATGATTACAGTCTTCAGCTTTACTTGAAGCCAGTCCTGTCTTTCCACTGCTTGCTTGTGTTCTCCAACATTGTGCATCAGCTGGACTTCACTGATGGACCGCTTGCTGTGAGAAGTGTGAATTATTGATCAGTCAACATCAACACAACCAATAGTAATACAAGTGAAGTAGAGCTGTCAGAATACGCTTAAATGAACCAAAACAAGAAGGCTTCTTACCTGATTGGCAGTCCTTCCAAATGCACTAGAATGCAAAGACTCCAGAAGAAAATAATTAAAATTGCTTTATCCATTGCATTTACTGGAAATGAGCTATTGGCTGTGAAGGCTAAAAAGAAATAAAGAATAACCAATTAGTTACCTGAATAAACAGACAAAACATTTCTGTGACTTGGGATATTAAATTGATTATAATACAATCAACTTACTTAAAAACTGTGATTTGCTGTTGCAATTCCCAACGAAGCCCCATGCGTCGGTCACCATTTCAGTCGTGGTGGGTGCTGGTGTCTTTTCCTTTTATTCCCAAGCCCCCCCCCTCCTCCCTTTGTCATTGATGAGCAATCCCGATTATTGATGGTGATGTCACCCCTTGCTTTGATGGGAAAAGGCATGTATATGACGACACCTCCAGTCACCCTCCAGCACTGACACTTCTGTTTTCAACACCTCGACTAAGACCTCTTGTGATCAAACTGTCATCAAACTAATACAATATATGGATGTTCAGAAAGAGTATGTGCTTCCTCTAGATGGAAGGTAGAAGATGGTGGAAAGTAGAAGATCTTAATTGTATTTGCTTGAAATCTCGGATTCAGAATTCAAACATTTAATAAAAAGAGACAACTGAAACAAATGATTTTATTTATTTATTTATTTAAATTTGTTGTATTTATTGTTTGTTCATTTTTCTCTTTATAAATTCTCCAGAGTTGTAAGAAAATAAAGTGGAGAAAAATCCCAAAAATGTAAAACATTATATTTAAATCTCAGGTATCTTTCTTGCCCTTATGCAAGATAGAATACATGAATGCATAAAATGCACAGTAGATATTATTGCTTTCACTACAGCAGATAAAGACGATTCCCATTCTATCCGTGGATCCATAATTTGGATGTTGCAAATTGATTACCATATTTGCCATATATGCACAGCAAAACAAGGCCTAGCTGATGCTTGCGTGATCTATAATGATCTATGAGAAGTGGACAACCTTGTCATACTCTTGTGGGGCACATTGGGTAACCATGAGAGAAGTTTTCTAAATGTGGCAGAGGAATGGCTATGTCATGACACAAGTAGTAAGTCCTAGAAACCATCCAAAGTGATATATGGTACAACACATCTCTTGTATAGTATTGAAACTCTTTTGTCTGAGGTCAGCTGACCATTGCATGGTTGCTTTGTTTCCCAATAGCACATACTAGATCTTAACTTTTACTCCTAAATTAGTAGGGATGAGCTATTTCTTCTAAATCAGGAAGCGAGAGCTTACATATTGAGGTCGAAAGGGCTCCACCCCCGGGGCCACATGGCATAGTGCGTAGCAGGGCATTTTTCAGACAACATTCAGCATCTCTTTTAAAGGGCAAGGATTGATTTGTGTATTGTGTGATATGTAAAAGCATTGGTAGGTCAGTATGGTGGCATTGAGTGCTATGCATCTGTTAATAATAGTAGCCTATTCGGTATCTGGTTAGCATGACATCATCATAGCAAACTTTTTCTTTTCTTTGAGTCATTTTAAGTTTGGGGAAGGCAAAGGTACTAACTCAAGTAAATTAAAACAGAATAATTTATTTGACTGAAGAAGAATTTTTTTCTGTTTTAGGCTTTAACTTGCTAGAAGGAAGAGAAGTAGAGGATATGTATTTATAGCTTAACTTTAATTTTTTATTTTGTGGCTTATTCTTATGGAGGATATATGTAAGACGAAAAATATTTGCAAGTTGAATTTTTCATGGAAAGGATCTACGAGAAAAAGAAATCTGACTTGGATAGTGTCTTTGGCAATTTTCCAAAACTAAACAGCGTCCACCTGGAACACGAAGGATATATTACTGGATTTATTCCGTATGTAAACAGCTCTGCCTTCCCACCTAATGCTGCCCTTGATGAGGCTGAGCACTGATGAGGCTGAGCCTGCAGCACAAGTGGAGTCCACTGCTAAATCGTTCTCATTACCTCATGCAAGTACAATGTGTGTCATCCCACTAATGGTATGTCACTGCAGTAGTTTGCACAAGAACCTGGCAGGGATTAAGGTGAAGAATTGCTTACAAACTATTAACTGGGGGTCACCCCCATGTTGTAATGACAGCCATGCAGCAATAAAATCATACAGGTCTCCCTGTAAAGTGGAACAGTGAGGTTGATACACACACACAAAAAAAAACAGATCTATATATAACCCTTTGTTCAACTTGTGCATGGTATGGTCCTTTGTTAATAGACAATGTTCTATTTATATCTGTAAGAATGTGAAATTTTGCACATGTGAGAAAGAGGCATCCTCCCAAGCATTTCAGTTATTCTCAGCAAGTCATAAATTTACTGCACCTCACAGACCAGAAAGTGATAGTGTAAGCATGTGCTGTAAAAAAAAAACAAAAAAAAAACACCCATGCCTTCTCCGATAATGTTTTTTTTTTTTAATTAAACATAAACATTAGCATTTTATTTTTTGCCCTTTGAGGATCAAGACCTTGTTGTGGTGAAGAGACTTCAGTGAATCTCAGGGCTTTGTCACTTAGAGTCACGCTTGGTCAAGAGTTATGAAGGGAGACGTCAGATGAAGAGTGATCAAAAAGGCCCTCATGAAAGGTACAAAAAAAGACAAAGTATGCCCTGTCCACTTGAGGGTTGGAGCCAAGCCCAGAATCATCTGATGACAGGGCCACCCATGCAACCATCATGTGGGCTCACAACTCGCAAGATGAAAGGAGGAGCAATGGACAGTGGGGAGAGGGCATAGAAAGACTAGACTAGACATTTGCAGTTAAAACCAGAGTTGGGAATGTCACTTTACTGGCAGCGAAATAATCAGCAAATGAATTGACTAAAGTCAGATCTACATCCATACATGGTATGGTTTCCAGTACAAATTTGGTGGTAGTGTCATCAAAATTAAGGGCATATGTTTAGGAAACTCAAATAAAGAGATGGGCAAAGCTGCCAACTGATCATCATCTGGATGTGAATTGGATTTAATCACAGGAAAGTTTTTGAGTCTATTGGCATTTGTCAGAGATAAACCACACCAACCTCCTTTCTTTTTCATACCGAGTGAGGTCAGTGACATTTAGTATGAAAGGACCATGTAGAGACTGCTGTAATCATAGGATGTACGGGCATACTCCAGTGATGAGGTACATCATTAAGCTGAAGAAGAAGATTTTCTAATTAATAATCACACAAGGTTCTCTTGTGTTTTTGAGTCCAGCCCTGTGCATGGTGGTCAGAATCCTTTATAGAGATTTGACCTGATGTCTTGAAGGAACTAGACAAGGTTGGGGTTGTGTAGGTAACACACTGGTTGTATATGGCATGGAAATGTGACTTTATCAAATAGATGTTGCACATTTCCTCAAAGATCATGAGTGTTTATTAATCCAGTCATGTGTCCTATGGATTTGAAGAAGGCTTGCAGAAGAAATTATATTTTCATGTCAGTCTATGGTCCTATAGTCATAGTCACAAGCTGTCAGTCGTAGCCAAAAGAATAAGGTCAAAAGTAGAGGCAGTGGAAATGTGGTTCCTCTACCAGGTTGCTGAGGGAACTTATTCTCCCTGATAGGGTGAGGAGCTACAATCTGGGACACACTTTGATTAGAGCTAATGCTCCCCCAAATTCAGATAGATAGATAGACGGACGGACGGACGGACAGACAGACGGACAGACAGACAGATAGATAGATACTTTATTCATCTCAAAGGGAAATCAGGGAAGTCAGTTATAATAGTGTGGGCAGGTGTATCAGGTATATTTCACAGCATGCACTCCCTGGGGCAGGCCCAGAAACCCCTGGAGAGATTATATGGCCAAATGTATGTGGATTACAGTAAGACATTAGAATATTCACACCCATGTGTGCTCATTAAACATCTCATTCCAGATTTAGCCCCCTGGGAATGCTTTCAGCTTGATTTTGGAGCTTGGGTGTGAAAATGAGTGAGGTCAGGTACTGATGTTTGGCGAGAAGACCTGGTGCAGTGTAAGCATTCCAATTCATCCCAAAGGTGTTCACTGGGGTTGAGGTCAAGGCTTTGTGTCTGCCACTCGAATTCTTCTGTGTCAGCCTTGGTAAGCCTTAATTTTACAGCATAGAAATTCATTCTAGACAATTTTTGTGGCAACAGTTTGGAGTAGGGCCAAATAAGGGTGTGATAGTCAGGTGTTTGCAAACTACTGGCCTGTGTAGTGTATTGTACAGTTCTGGGGGATGAGTTCTGGGGAACGGGGCAGAACCACAACTTTTTGACTAGAGTGATAAAATAACCGGTATTAAGGTCAAAGCAATATTAAATATTCTTGAAAAGCAAATACATAGTAGCATTTGAAACGAAATGAAGCATAAATACAGCATCCGAGTGTCTTATAAATAAACCTTTTATGGCCAGATTTATAGGAAAAATGTCTCACCATGATCTAGACCTATAGACATTTTGACATGGACTATGTATGTCTGTTTGTTGATGGTTTTAAAGCAAATATGGATAAGGTTAGATGGATAATACGTGTTCATTTGTTTACTGCTGATGCTGTGGAAGAGAGAAAGCAAGAAATATATACTACCGTATATAAATATATACGGTTATATAAACCGTAAAATAGTATAAATAAATACAAATACTGTACAAATACTGTAGAAATAATAGTGTAGAACTGTAATATTGCATAAGGCGATTAATGGGTGATAATTTTTATAAGTGATAATGTTTCCTCAGTCTTCTTTTGCAAAAGCCTCCAGTTGCTGGAAATTGGAAGGCTTCCTAGCCCTGACCCGGATCTTCAAGTGTCTCCACAAATCAATTGGGTTTAGGTCAGAGCTCTGACTTAGCCACTCCAGAACTTTTATTCAATTTAATTTAATTCAATTTTATCTGTATAGCGCTTTTAACAATGAACATTGTCTCAAAGCAGCTTTACAGAACATAGGAACAAAAAACATACCTAAAGTACTAGATGTTAGACAAAATCATCCCTAGTGAGCAAGCCTGTGGTGACTGTGGCAAGGACAAACTCCCTTAGATGGTATGAGGAAAAAAACCTTGAGAGGAACCAAAAGGGAACCTCATTCTCATTTGGGTGACACCAGAGAGTGTGATTATAAATTATTATAAACACAGAAGAGTGTGATTATGAATAATGTCCTTTCTGCATGTACAGTGTACAGTGTGATACAGCATATGTAGAATGTTATTGTGTGTATTAATTAGGAGGTTGTTGTCGTCCTCACAGTCCACACAGGGCTGGCAGCGTTGCTTTGATATACCCAAATCCTCACAAAGCAGAATCCAGCTGAAGTTGGTCCATCTCTGGATGCCTCAGGATCCTCGCAGGGTTGGCCTATGTCTACTGGAACTGGCACAATCTCCAGATGCCTCAGGATGGGTAGAAAATGGAACAGGTGGAAAGGAATTAGCGTAGCTGCTGATCATAATATTAGCAAGCACTAGATGATAATGTGCATTTGATCAGATGTACTGGAGTACGAGGTTATGGGATGTATTATGTGTATGCCAGGCTAAAGAGATATGTCTTTAATCTACTTTTAAACTGGGAGACTGTGTCTGAGCCCCGAACACAGTCAGGAAGACTATTCCAAAGTTTAGGAGCTAAATACAAAAACGCTCTACCCCCTTTTGTAGACTTTAATATTCTGGGAACTACCAGAAGTCCAGAGTTTTGTGATCTTAAAGAGCGTATCAGAAGACCGGTTAGATACATGGGAGCTAAACCATTTAGAGCCTTGTATGTAAGTAGTGCTAGTTTGTAATCAATTCTAAACTTAACAGGTAGCCATTGCAGGGATGATAATATTGGGGTTATATGGTCATATTTTCTTGACCTGGTAAGAAGTCTGGCGGCTGCATTCTGGACTAACTGTAGCTTGTTTATTGAAGATGCAGGACAACCACCTAGTAATGCATTACAATAGTCCAGTCTGGAGGTCATGAATGCATGAACTAGCTTTTCTGCATCAGATACAGATAAAATGTTCCTAAGCTTGGCAATATTTCTAAGGTAGAAGAAGGCTGTTTTTGTAATATTGGAAATATGATTTTCAAAAGACAAGTTGCTGTCTAATATTACGCCCAGGTCTTTCACTGTTGAGCTAGTAGTAATAGAACATCCTTCTAAATGCAAGCTGAATTTTGAGAGCTTTTGTGTACTGGTTTTTAGACCAATCTGTAAGTCTATTACTATTTAGTGATAGAAAATTATATGTTGTTATTTTATGTTGTTGTCCCTGAACCATTGCTTGACCACTCGCACCGTATGCTTTGGGTCATTATCCTGCTGGTAGGTTAAGCTTGTGTGCTGACGCCACCAGGTTTTCATTAACAATCTTGACATAGTCCTCCTTTTTCATGATACCATCTATCCTAACAAGGTTACCTGTACCACTGGCAGAGAAGCATTCCCATAGCATGATGTGACCACTGCCATGCTTGACTGTTTAGGATTGAAGGTTTCTCCTTTCTTATGCCAAACATATGCAACATCCATATGTCCAAAGAGCTCCAGTGTAGTCTCATCTAACCAGAGGATGGATGACCAGAGGTTCGGATCTCTATCTAGGTGACCCCGCGCAAAGGCCAGGCGAGCATCCCGGTGTCTCTGGGTAATCCATGGAGATCACCTTGATGCAGAATTCGCTGAACGGTGGATCTTGATACCGTCTCCTCTGCTTGCTTGAGGGGGTCTATTAGAGCATTGGTGGTGGTACGGGGGTTGTTGTTTGCATCGCGGCAGATCTTTCTAGCGACTCTAGATGATACTTTGCGTTTCCTGCCACGCCCATCCAGGTTTTTGACAGTGTTGAGCGTCTTGAACTTCTTGATGATACTCTGTACGGTTGATACAGGGACATCCAGTTCTTTCGAAATTACCTTGTAGCCTTTGCCTCCACTAAGGGCATTGACAACACGGGCATGAAGATCATGACTGAGTCCTTTCTTCTTGGCCATGGTGACAGTGACTGAGAATAATGAAAGCTTTGCCCCCTTAATTATACTTTAAAGAGCATTTAACGTTATTAGGCCTTCATTGGTTACACCTAAATTGATTAAATTGACAATAGTCACTGGAGTGTGAAACCATGTGCACTTTCACAAAAGCAGGGATTTTTTCTGAGATTGGGTATGATTAGTGTGTGTGTGTGTGTGTGTGTGTGTGTGTGTGTGTGTGTGTGTGTGTGTGTGTGTAGTAACATGTTGAAACACACAATGGCAGCAATGAGCAATAGCTCCGTCCAACCTGCTAATGGAAGAAGAAGACGCCCATGTTCGCGGTTCATTCTCTTTTCTGCCCTCTAGTGGTGACTAAAGGTGTGTGCATAAGGGGGATGATATTTGTTCACGTCACTTTCTCTTCTTACTTTCTGCCGAACTAAAAGCCAGAATTAGCTCCAATTCCGTCTGTATTGGTAGTAAATAAAAATCTCCAAAGTGTCTTCTACGTACAGAACCGAGTTTTGGAGCGTGGTAAGTTAACCGATCGATTGTTTTTTGTTATTTGAGGCAAAAATGAAACTAATGTACTAGCGACCGGAGCAGTCCCAAGCAACTCTTAATTATTCACTTTAAATCATTTCAGTTTTGGACTACAGGAGTGTTTCCTCTTCTGTGTATTATTACAAAGCAAAAGAAATACACTATTTTTGTTTTATTTTACTCACACATCCTGGTGGCCGGTGAACGGTGCTGGATGGAGTGGGGGGAAATAAAAGCAGGCCACACTCGCCCTGTCCTCTCAGTGCTACGGGCTGCTAGGCTAAGCTAGCATAACTAAGTGGACAAAACACAACATTATATCAATATAGTTTTCATTTTCACAGACTTTCCGAGTTATGTTCATCGTTTTTGTTTCCCAAACTCGTTATCTGAATGCTATTTTATGTAGCTTTCTATCAGAATATTAGAAGTAACCGAACCGGGCTAATAGCTATACATTTTGTTTGGTGTTTGCTGTGATTTGTTGTCAAAAAAATCGGTGTACAATGACACAAAAATAAAATGTTTAGATGTTTCTGTCACAATCAGCATTTCAGAAATAAACACTTGATAAATAATGAGAGAGATGTGATCGATCTAAAAGTCAGGTCACGTTTCGACCGAGTGAAATCTACAGAGTGAAACCAATTCAACAGCAGTCACTTGGCTAAGAAAGTAAAATAAAACATTTGTATTTCCGGGTTTTTTGTTTTTATTTTTGGTCTACATGCAAAAGTCGATTTTTAGAAAGAAAACAAAAGTAATTTGCTTTTATTTATTTATTTTATTATTCTATAATAGACTGGTTTAATTTGATAACGTCTCTTCAGGGAAAAAAAAAACAAACATTTGGTATCTTTTGATGACTCATCCTGTACCGGTCTCGTGTTTATCCAATGAAATGCTCTCTGGAAGATAATTAGTCTCCGGAGGCGGGGCTTGCTGTACAGTAGCAGCTCCTTGGGGCATTTTTGCCTGTGTGCTCCTTGCACTGTGTGTTTCTTCTCGTTCCCAGACCATTTCTCTTGGTTGTGAAATAATGGTCGGCGTTTAGTGATTTCGATGAGGTTGGAATTAGTGCGAATTCGCCGTTCTTGTTGGTTTCCGTCGGATCACTTTATCACCTCCTCACACTTGTTCGGCGTGTGAATGTGTTGCTACCTCAGGCTGATCATGATGGTGATCGAATCTTTATACACTGTACACCAGGTTCCTCTATAGTGTACCTAGACCAGGTGTAACATTATGACCACCTGCCTAATATTGTGTTTGCTGCCAAAACAGCCCTGACCCGTCATTTCTATCAGAACCAGCATTAACTTCTTCAGCAATTTGAGCAACAGTAGCTCGTCTGTTGGATCGGATCACACGGGTCAGCCTTCGCTCACCACGTGAGCCTTGGCCGCCCATTCACCACTGTTCCTTCCTTGGACCACTTTGTGATAGATACTGACCACTGCAGACCGGGAACACCCCACAAGAGCTGCAGTTTTGGAGATGCTCTGATCCAGTCGTCTAGCCATCACAATTTGGCCCTTTGTCCAACTCTCTCAAATCCTTACGCTTGTCCATTTTTCCTGCTTCTAACACATCAACTTTGAGGACAAAATGTTCACTTGCTGCCTAATATATCCCACCCACTAACAGGTTCCATGATGAGGAGATAACCAGTGTTATTCACGGCACCTATCAGTGGTCATAATGTTATACCTGATCAGTGAATAATATAGTTTTATCGAGTACCATCACATTTCAGATTAATCATGTTCAATATTCTGTTCATTTACATTTTCTCCATTACTTTCTGACTATTAGCCAGAAACGTAGGATGCTACTACAAACACCTAGCAACAGTCCAGCCAAATGATACCAATAATGATGACTCATTAGCTATAGAATTACCACCCGGACATATTAGACGCCTCCTGGTTGATGCCCCTGTGGCTTTTTATCCCTGACACTGATGCCTAGAGTGCGTACAGTCCAACTCTGAAACCAGATGGCAAAAAAAATTTGATCTTGTCTAGGTGCTTATTAAATTCACTAGGCGTGGCTGAAGGAGGCTTTGAAAATTTTGGGGGAAAAAGTCTCGGGTCATCTGTATTATATTTGCGAATGCCTAGACCATCGTTTGATAAAATGACAAAGAGGGAATTAAAGAGGAGACAAAACTTTGAGTGGGACCGATCTGGCTTCCCAGTCATGTACATATTCTAGATTATTATTTTAATTATTTTCATAATTATTTGTATTTATAAGATCTTTTTGTTCAGCTCTATGTTAGGAGGTTAAATATGAATGTGGTGTTTGTGACCAAGGAGAAATTTACAGAAATATAAGTGAACCAGTAACCATCTGAAGCATTGTATTGTGTTAATAAAGTGTTTTATTAATAAAATAATATGGTTAAGGTATTGGCCTACTGATCAGAAGGTTTCCAGTTCGATTCCCGGGTCCACCAAGCTGCCACTGCTGCGCCCCTGAGCAAGGCTTTTATTTCCATAATTAGCTTCTTGCTGTTCTAGCTTCTAGGTAAATTCATATATTTTGTGTATATATAACACATCCAAATGAATTTAATGATACGCTTTTAATGAATGAGAAGATTTTAAGACTTTTTCCAGTCTCTGATTGGTCGAGATGTCATGTTTGTTTGGTGACCCTGCCCAGAAAAGCAGTTCCCAGATCCTGCGTATTTGCTCAGTTTTGAGACATGTTCACACAACCAGTTGCTGTAAAAATCCATCAATGGAAGCAGGACATTGGTGGAGTTATAGTAGTTGATCAAGGATCCTTTAGCATTGGTGCAGCAGATTTTGTTGACAAACTTTGATATATTTTCCAGACTGACTCGCTGCATTTGCTGCTCATTCGGTCCCTCGACTCTATCCACTCATACAGCGCAGTGTTCTGTGATGAGTACAAGAAACCAGGATACAAATGTGTGAAGGTTTTTAATAGAAGATATATAAATATAAGAACCGAATATTTGTGATAACCAGATGGTGAGAAACAAGAAGACGAAAATGATTTGGAACAAGATTGGAGAGAAACAAGAGCAGAAGGAAACAATAACAAAAGCACATGGAAAACTAAGGAGAAAACACATGATGTGCACTGTGAAGGGAAATAGTTGACAAATATTTACCATCCACTAGGCAAACCTTCTTATGGCCTTTATGATCCTTGATGACAAGCAGGTTTGTGTTATTTTGTATGTATGAGAATGAATGAATGAAATAAACCAATTAATTGATGCACAGCATATACACTGTATGGACAGGCCTCCTGGTTGTTAAGCGGCAGGATCCCGTGCTCTCATTGACATGGCCTGGGTTCGATTTCTGGGCAGGGAGCCAACCCAGCCAGTGAAGAGTTAACTCTCAGTACCGGTCCTAAGCCCAGATAAAATCTGAGGGTTGCATCAGGAAGGGCATCCGGCATAAAACCTTTAAATCAAAGCATGCAGACCAAATGATCCACTGTGGCGTCCCCAAACAGGGAGCATCTTAAAGATCATTATCATCATCATCATATACACTGTATGGGCAAAAGACATCTGACCAATCACACCAGTATGTGCTATGTAAATGTCCCCTTCCAGATTTCCCCCTGTTTTAGACCCTTTTAATAATCTCCACTCTTTTGGGGAGGCTTTCCACTAAATTTTGAAACGTGGCTCTGGGGATTTGTCCGTTCACCCAAAAGAGCATTACTGAGGTCAGCTACTGATGTTGGGCAAGAAAGCTTCCTGGAGTTCCTCTTCATCACAAACATGCTTTTTTGGTTAGGGTTTTTTGCAGGTCAGTTGAGCACTTCCAAACCATGTCTTCATAGACCTTTTGGGACATTATGTGGCATTCATGCTGGAATTGATTTGGGGTCCAGACTTCCACTATAGTGAAATCTTAATGCTTCATGATGAATCCTTTGTAGCACATTGTGGTGTTCTTACTTTGTGGGGAATGCCCATATATGGGCGTGAAGATGATGGTGTCCACATACTTTTGGCTATATTGCGGTGCATAGACTTATGCAGGCATGTACAGATAATGTTGACAAACCGTAAACAAAACATCTAACCTGTGATAGTAGTTCAGATTGCATGCAGCAATGCCTGCCAAGTGTAGTGCCATAACCCTGGCTCAGATCAGGGCCTCATCTAGAATACTCTGCATAGTGACCAAGAAAGGAGTAGACGGTCAGCTTAAATCTCCTCTCAGGTCATTTTCATGATTAGCTTCCTGCTGAGGATGGATGGACGGACGGACGGACGGACGGACGGACGGATGGATGGATGGGTGGGTGGGTGGCTGGATGGATGGATGATTGGATGGACGGACGGATGGATGGATGGATGGATGGATGGGTGGATGGATGGAGGCTTCAAAATAAATTTTGTTTTCCAGTTAGGAGACTTTGTTTTCCTTCCATCCTCGTCTTGATGATTTGAGTTTGGTGTGGTGAAAAAAAAGCAAGGGTCTTTTATTGGTACATTTTCAGCCCCCTCAAATATAGGATTGAATGGAAAGCACTACAGTTCGTGCATAGAAATATCCAAGAGAACTCATTTGGTCAGAGCGACAACGTTTTTTGGTGTCTGATCTCTTTGAGGACCTGAGACCCAGGTGAGACTGGAGTGTGTATCCATGTAGCATTTCCAGGGCCCCTTTAGTGATAGGGGTGCTGAGGAACCTGCTAGAGACTTCAGTCAGAAGGCAGGCAGTATCTCTGTGGACATTAGCAGAAAAGGTTGCAGTGACCTAACAGTGTTGTGTTGGTGGTCAGTTTGTCTACAGTAAATTTTGTTATCCCAAAACCTGACCGCTTCTTTCCACAGCCTGTTCGACAAGCCAATAGAGTAACCCTGGCACATTTCCTATATATCTCATGATTGATTTACACACACTTTTTTTTTTTTTTGCACTGTTCAGTAACCACATTAATGTGGAGTTGCCGTACATCCTGGAGCACCTCCCTCACAGGGGGATCAACAGCAGCTAGGACTAACTGTTTAAAAGCTAGCTGTTAAAATGTTAAGACCACTGTATGATACTGATACAGCCGTAAACAGCAGCCGTGATGTGGATCATCATATTAGCTTGAACGCATGTCTAGTGGAGTCTGCGCTGCTTACGAGCTGC
The DNA here is from genome assembly GCF_019097595.1 of Hemibagrus wyckioides. NCBI lineage: Eukaryota > Metazoa > Chordata > Actinopteri > Siluriformes > Bagridae > Hemibagrus > Hemibagrus wyckioides. Next base: position 6,965,766 of record NC_080719.1, read on the forward strand.
CCATAAGGACCTCCTGAACATGGCTGTAGACCTAACATCCTTTCACTTCCCTGAGTAGCAAAAGCAGAGTGACTTCTTCTCAAGGTACTTCCTCACCCTAAAGTATTGAACTTGGGTTTTTTTTTTTTAACCATACTCAGTTCCCCCTTTTTTAAAGGATGTACAAAGTTACATTTTGTGGCACTAGCAAAGGAGACTAATCCTGTGGAGAAGTACCCAATATTATCTCTGGAATCTATGCAAGCAGAGGGAGTATTGAAATAATGGGAGGACATGCTATTCCTTTACAGAGAGTGGAAACTCAACACTGTATCAGGAGAAACGGCACAGTTCCCACTGTTCTCCTCATTTATGACTATAGAGATTCAGGGATCGATGTAAAAGCTCAAAAATGTGAATGAACACCGGCAGGGGAAACGCTGGCTTGGGGAGATTTTGCAGCTTCTTCTAGGGGTGTACATGGAGATCTGACTACTTGGTTTAACTAGATCCCACTAGTAACCACTATTTGATTAATTATTGTGTGTAGTATCCACAAGAGATGTGAAGGTTAGTCAAGGAGTACAACTGGACTTTTGAAAGGATGTGGTTTTGCCCTAGCTTCAACACATTTTTGCCCCATTTTGTTGCACAGGGTCCTGTTCAGCTAGGTATGGGCAGAAATGTATTATTCACATCCAGTGCAATAGATCCCTTTGGATGGATTGGATGGATTCCAGTGGTAAGTGTTTGAACAGTGGCACACAGATAAGCTCAAGCCTTTTGGGTGCTCCAGTTGTGTTGAGCTCGTCTTTCCTCCAGGAGCTGATGACTAAGGCAATATCATTCTCAACAAATGTTCCTCAGCTGAAGCACTAACTGCATGCAAATAAATATTTGCCTGGCTGAAGGACCCAAAACTTGCATGTGCTTCTGGTTGCAGATGGTTTTTGCATTATTATCTGAGTGATGTTTGACATGTAGATTTCCAAGCTGTGGGTCTGTGAGCATTTACAAAAACATGAAGCTGGGATTGTGGTGTCTGCTCTGGAACACATCTGGGGGCAAAAGTTACTCCTACATTTTCTGTAACATCACACCAGCCTGAACCAACATCCTGTTATTCAATGCAAATCAACAGTTTCAAGTGAGTTTGTGTGCCACCAAAAAAAAGTTGCTTCAGCAAGTCACTGGCAGTTCCTGTAGGTTTTTTTTTGTTTTTTTTTGTGCACATACACGGCAAACAGCAACCTCTTGGGCTGTACGAGTTTCGGTTTATGACCTGAAGCACCAGCATACTAGTCCTTGCTTAATGTTTTTCCTGTTTAAGATGGTACTGTGTTGGCACTTGAATGACCAGATCAAGCTTTTAGAGGCTCAGGTAGTTTGCGGTGGATATCGGGAGACTGATTTGTCTGGCAGTATAGTTATGATATCCCACATTGAAACCAGTGCTTGAATACTATGCTTTTCTGATGAGGCGGTCTCCCATGAGGTGAGGAAGAGCGTCTTGTGAATAGTACAGAGATATTATACTGGAGGAAGAGTACATGAAGAGATAGGCAACCAAAGGGCTGGAATAATTGTAATCTATACCATAACATTGTACCACACTCCAGCTGTAGCTATGGACTTGGGACTGATTTTGCCACACTGGTGAAACCAAATTGCCCCTAGGTGTTAATGAGTGTGTGAATGTGTGTCTATGATGCCGTGGAGTGGCAGATTGTATTCTCGCCTGTTGCCAGGATGATCTCTGGATCTTCCACAACCCTGACTAGGTTGTTTGTACCAACCAAAACTGAAATGCAACTAAAAGTTCAACTCAAGGTTACTGGTAATTATTCATTTGGAATTGCAAAATCTGTCCTTCCTCAAGCTGTCTTGAGTTTGATCCAAACAGAGTTTGTTTTCTCTTCTTCTCGGGCTGTTTGCACTACACTTTGTAAATAATTGGTTGTACGATCAGATTGTAAACGATCAGTTAACTGCCCAAATCAAGAAACGTTTGGATCGTTAGAGTGCATGTAAATGCAGTGTGTGTGTGACTTTGTGACACCACACACCGTCCTCTATTAGTGTGTAACTAATAATCATTAGAGCGTTCAGTCATCTTCTAGCGTGTCTCCTTATGTTCAGAAGGTGAACCTGACTTGGATCAGAAAATAGAATCAGATGTAAATGAACCATGTGGAAAAACTGGACTGTGATGTTTAAAACTTGATCAAAGTACTTGCAATCAGAATCTGTCTCTCATGTCTCCATTTTCTCTTTCCTGTCTCACTCTCTGCCCTCCCTTTTTCTCTCTCACTCTCTTTCCCTCACCCCCTCTCTGTCACTCCTTATTCTCTCTCTCTCTCTCTCTCTCTCGCTTGCTCTCTCTCTGTCTCTCTCTCACTCTTGCTCCCTCCCTCCCTCTCTTTCTCTCTCTCTTTCTCTTTCTCTCTCCCATCCCCCTCCCTCATTCGTCCTCTCACTCCCTCTCTTTCTGTCTCCCTTTCATTCTGTCTGTCTGTCTGTCTTTCTCTCTCTCTCTCTCTCACTCGCTCTCTCCCCTCCCTCGGTCATTCTGTTTATCTCCTCCCCTCTCTTTCTTGCTCTCTCTCTATTTGTTCTTTCCTTCTCCCTCCCTCTCTCTCTCTTTCTCTCTCTCTCTCTCTCTCTCTCTCTCTTTCTCTCTCTCTCTCTCTCTCGCTCTCTCGCTCTCTCTCTGCCTCTCTCTCTCTCTCTCTCTCCCTCCCTTTCCCTCACTGAAAAAGACTTCTCCTCCCTCATCCCTCCATTTTCTTGTCTTCCTGAATACCTCTCTCTCAGCCATTTTCTCCTGAGGTGTAACCACTACAATTCTAAAAAGCCCCCCAAAAATGAACTGGGTTTATATACATACAGTATGTTGGGACATTAAATCATGTACTGATCATGATCAAATAAACAAACTGTGTATGGTGACGGTTCTTGTATCCATGCAGTTTAATGTTCATGATAAAGATTTGAATATTAAACATTTTTTTTCCCCCTAAAGGGCAATTCAATCAGCAGAAGTTAGTGAAATGAAAAGTGTACATGTTTACTTAGCAATGTTTAAACTTGAGCAAGTTTTTGTTTTTATGTGTATCATATTTGGACGTATGCATGAAGGATTCAGTATATTGATCCAGCGTACTGATTGACCATTACTGGCCTCGGGTATATACTGAAGATTTTTACGTATTCAAATTATGACCCTCTGACTTTGTGGCCAATGCAGATTTCTTAATGCCATATTTATCACTCCTCTTCACCTCCCATTTCATTCATTATTCTTTTGTAAATGATGTCTATGGTTTTGTCTTTTAATTCATTATGTTTGCTTAGTCACTCACTCCTCTCTCTCTCTCTCTCTCTCTCTCTCTCTTTCTCTCTCTCTCATTCTTTGTTTTAACTCCTCCAAATGTATTACTGAATTTGGGTGTTTATATCTAATATGTTTTTCTTTGGGGACATGAAAGCAAATACAATTGTGTGTGTGTGTGTGTGTGTGTGCGCGCGTGTGTGTTTGCACCAGTAAGAAAGAGAGAAAAAGAAAGAGAGAGAGAGACAGGGAGAGAGAGATGGGGGAGGGGAAAGAGGAAAATTAGAGCGAGCACATACGAGAGAGAGAGAGAGAGAGAGAGAGAGACACAGTCTGACAGAAAGGGAGGGGAGAGAGAGAGAGAGAAGAGAGAGAGGAAAAAGAACAAGCTCACATACAGAGAGAACAGAGACGGTGTGTATCTGTGTGTGTTTGTGTGTAGCTATAGACAGCGGTAGAGTGTGGAGCAAAAGGGGCAAGCAGGTAAACGTGAACTTTTGACTAAAGATGAGATCGCTCAAACATCTAAAACCTCAAACCAAGAGAAATTTGGTAAGTTTATATTAGACTGTGTGTGTGTGTGTGTGAGAAGGAGAGAGAGAGAGAGAGAGAGAGAGAGAGAGAGTGTGTTTACTTGTTCTTTACTGTGTACAATACAGATTTTAATGATTGAAGAGCTGTCTTATTTTAACCAAATGTTTTTTTGCCACATCTGAGATGCTATGCTGTTATTCGTTTTCCTCTGCTGTACATTTAAATGAAAATTTTATTTTTATATGCTTTTCATTTTATTCTTCACCCTCTCCCTCTCTCTCTCTCTCTCTCTCTCTCTCTCTCTCTCTCTCACTCCCCCCTCTCTCTCTGCCTATTTTCTCTCTCCCTCTCTCTCTCCCCCCTCTCTCTGCCTCTTTTCTCTCTCCCCTCTATCTCTCTCCCTCTCCCCCCTCTCTCTTTTTCTCTCTCTCTTTCTCTTTCCCTCTCTCCCTCCCTCCCACCCTTCCTCTCTCTCTCTCTCTCCCTTCCTCCCTCTCTCTCTCTCTCTCTCTCTCTCTCACTCACCCACTCTCTTGTTCACTCACACAGTCAACCCCTCCTCTTTTTTTCCTCTCCCTCCATCACTCGCCTAATCTGTCTTTTCTGTCAGTCGAGCTTCCTTTCATGCACTCTTTCCCTCTCTGTGCATATTCATGATATCTTTTTGTTAGTATCTCTCTCTTTTTACTTATTTTGGAGAGAGTATGGTGCTCACCAATAGAAAAAAATAGAGAGCTCAGCTATCAGTGTATCGTTTCTATGTGCAATTAAATTAGTTGATTGAATTACATTGTAATTACCTGACATAATCTCCAGTTCTATCCCAAATAAAGCATTTTAATTCCTCCTGAGATGAATTGAGTGTCTCTGTGGTTTAAACAGTGAACAGGCAATGCAATCCAACATATCTTTTAGTATCTTACTTGAAGCCTAGGTTGCTCATTTATCCACTCTGAGGTATTTTATTGTGTGTCTGTTTGGCAGGAGGAGAAGACCCAGCAGCTGGTTCGATGTTATGCTGAAGCCATGCACCAGCAGATGGATGTGGGGACACAGACAGACCCAGTGGTGGTCTTGTCTCTGGCCCAGGCTGCTGTGTTGGGACTTATATCCCAGAATGAGGTCTTTGGTGCCACCATTGCACCCAACGGTTTTTATACCGGAGAGCCCAAAGAATCTCCTGCTCCGTCCATCGAGCGGATGGACTACGAGTATGCTGACCAGCTCATTGGCGCCAATGGTGACTACCTTGGTGTGAACCTTGGAGAGGACGGTCAGGCTCACCCGAGCTGTGCTGAAAGGAGGTGGCAGGGAACACCTGAAAACACAAAGCCTATAGTAGTGCACCAGAACGCGGGTTCGCATGTCAAAGGTGAGTCTGTGACCCCGGGACTGCCTTCCTGCAACCACATGATGAGCATGATGCCTAGAGAGAACATGCAGATGGTAGACAACTCTGGTTACCGCCTAGCCTCCAAAGCTCATGCCAGCAACTGCTGCTCGACCTGTGTCCGGGAACCCAAGAGCTCACATCAGCCACATAACCACCATGTTCATCCCCACCACAACAGTCACACACCTAATGAGGTTCATTCTCATGACAGAAGTCATACACTGGAGAAAAGAGGAAATGAGGACGTGCAAGAGGACGGGAATGACACAAGGATGGGGAAGGCTGGCAGTGGAGGGGAGGAGATGAGCAGCTACTTCCGTGGTAATGAGGTTGGCTATGAAGGCGGGGATATGGATGGGGTAGGAGAGTTTGATGAGAGCAACCAAGGCCTGTTCTGGGGGGAGCCTGTGGAAGGGGAGGCACCGCGGGGGCGCCGCATTGACCGATTGGACATCAACATACAGATCAACGAGTCATATTGCGTGGATGTTGGCGAAGGCTTGAAGCGCTGGAAGTGCCGCATGTGTGAAAAGTCATACACTTCCAAATATAACCTGGTTACACATATCTTGGGCCACAATGGCATTAAACCCCATGCCTGCCCACATTGTGGGAAGCTCTTCAAGCAGCCAAGCCACCTGCAGACACACCTCCTGACGCACCAAGGCACACGGCCGCACAAGTGCACCGTCTGCAAAAAAGGCTTTACTCAGACCAGCCACCTAAAACGCCACATGTTACAACACTCTGATGTCAAGCCCTTCAGCTGCCGCTTTTGCCGCCGAGGCTTTGCCTATCCCAGTGAGCTGCGAGCCCATGAGGTGAAGCATGAGCGAGGCCGCTGCCACATCTGCTCACAGTGCTCCATGGAGTTCCCCACCTATGCCCACCTCAAGCGCCATCAGGTCAGCCACCAAGGGCCGTCCAGCTTTCAGTGTAGCCACTGCAGTAAGACATTTGCCTACCGTAGTCAGTTGCAGAACCATATGCTGAAGCATCAGGCCCAACGCTCTTTTTCCTGCAGCCAGTGCGGCCTGCAGTTCCTGCAGCTCCACCAGCTACGTCAGCACTCCCTCACACACAAAGTGCTAAAGCCTCAGGCACGTGCCTCTAAGGTAAAAATGACTTCTTTTTTTTTTCCCTCTTTATGCTTTTTTTTTTTTTTTCTTTATGCCTCTAAGGTAAAAATGACTCTTTTTTTCCCCTTTATCCTTGTGTATGTATGGAACTTCTAGCACAGTTGTAACAAACTCATTTCCATTGTAAATACAGATACAGAAGTGGGTACACAAATATCTTTCATGCGTTACAGTGCAGTGGGATGAAAATCCTAGGACTAGGACAAATAACAGTGCCAGATAAACAAAGTTTACGAATGGATTTTTATTTATAATGTTTAGCTGAAAATTTTGTTTTGAAGCAGAACTATCTTTATACCCTATTCAAGAAAATGAACCCAGAGAGCCCAGTTTATTAGGTATCTTATTAAAAGCTTTTTTTGTGTTTAATAAAATGCAAATGCGGCGTATCCTTCCTTTTCGCTTTTAAATACGGGAGTAGTGCACCTTTCATCTAGGTTGCATAGAATATTAGAGAGTGGGATTTATCTGCCATCTGCTAAGAGCTATGTGTTTACATCGAATATTTCCAGCGAGATGATTATGCCTAAGACATCTTTTGGTTTGGTCGTGACAGAAAACACTGCATGGCACGGTTAGGGAGAGCGTGTAAGTGACTTAGAAGTCATATGTAAGACAGAAAATGCCTACAGTTTTAAAGGACATGAAAGAGCAACATGTTGCTGGACTGTAGTTACAGCCAGTAATTAGAAATAAGCTAGAAAATGTGTGCGCATAGAGGGTTTTTTTTGTTCTATGGTTGGTCAGTTTTCTTGTATACAACTAGCAGGAGAATCAATACTGGAATATCAATATTATCTCTGCTTTGCTCCCAGCTCCTGGCTTAACTCCTGGGGAAGAGCCCTCAAGTAATTCCTAGCTTCCTTAGCCTCTGTTTTCTTTTTTGTTTTTTTTGTAAATGGGATTGAGCAATTATCTTATCCAGATGGTTGCTTTTTAATTGACGTTTCTTATGTCCTGTTTGTTTCTTCCCCCACCACATCTCACTCTACTGCCTGTCCATCTGTCCATCTAAGTGTATTGTTGGTGTCACGAATGAGCGGTTGAATGTTTATAGGATTTTATATAGAAATATCATTGTAAGAAGCAGATAAACTGATTTTGGTATCGATCCAAACTGGGTCAAGGTCACAGCAAGGTCAAATGTCTAAAATAGTTTTTAGCTCAATAGTATTTGCTCTCGTTCTGATTGTCCTACAGAGATGTTACATTACACCTTTATGTTCAGGAATTCGAGGCTTGCTATGATTTTTGCTGTTTGTCTGCCCATCTATTTTTCCAGGATTCTTTGGATTCTGCTGGTTTTAAGTTTGACTTGTTCTCTTAGCCTCCCTAGTTTTCCTCTAACATACCAGAATTGGTGTGGTAGTAGAGGGTAAACTCGAATCTCTGTAGGATTGTGGCTCAGGATCTGAGTTTGACACCCTTGCTGTAGATGTGAAAATGTTTCGCCTGAGCTTCTAGACTGTTCGATACCCTAATCCAGTGGTCTAGTTGTGCCTGGTTAGATGTAATGTATTTGGCCAAGGCAAGATTCAAACAGATGCTGTATTGTGTTGCAGAAGACAACACAAAGGCTATTTACTGAGAGAGCTACAAGTTTGAATTTTGATGATGCCACAGCCATCCATGACTGGCTGTCCAAAGGAAAACAGCTGACCATGGCCTCTGGGATTTAGGATGCCATTGCTCTTGCGCTTGTCAGTCAGTGATATTAACCGATCATAGCTGTCTGTGAGCTTGTGTATTAGGAAGACGGCAGTTAGCGGTTTTTTCCAGATGTGTGCACGGAGGCAGCAGTTCAGAAAGATGAATGTCTTGGAGGAAACACATCAAGTGGTAGCTGTTGTGTAATAGGAAGTATTGGCTAGTAAGAGGAAGTGGTAGCTCAGAGGTTAAGACCGCAGACTACTGATCAGAAGGTTGTGAGTTCAAATCCCACTACTGTCAAGCTGCCACTGCTGGGCCCTTAAGCCAGCCTCAACTGCTTAGATTTATAAAGAGATAAATGTAAGTCGCTTTGAATAAGGGCGTCTGCTGTAAATGCAACGGTGATGCATACTTCATTTCATGGTGCATTATTATGCTGGAAGCATCCTATAAAATGCAGGCAATCTGTAGTCACGGAGGGTTGAACTTGATCAATTCTGTGGTCATGTACAGGGGTCCATACTGAGCCAAATTCTAGTTTCTCCAGCAGCAAGATGAAAACCAAGTCTTGATTTTGTGCAACCAGGCAGTTTTTTGTTTAGTTTTTTCTTGCAATGACTTGTGTCTGCTGGAGCAGTGCTTTCTCTAAGACAGCACCTGTTATGGACATGCTACACCGAGTGTGCCCCGTCTTCACAAAAGGCCACTGTGGTTGCAGTATTTCCTTCCACCCAAGCAGGTACCAAACCTGATCACCAGGATCAGCCGAGTAAACAAGTGGAAGAACTCGTTTTGGCCCCTGCTTGTTTCGGAATAACAATTGCACCAGCTTTTTGTTCTGCTCAGATCATTTGTAACTTGCCTTGGATTAAAGTGTTTGGATTTCTTTATCCAAACAAAAGGTGCAAATGTGGAAGTAGTTAACATCAGCTATCACTCCATAAAATCACGATGTTCTTTCATTTTACCCTTTCCAGCAATCAGTTTCACAACCATGCGTAAGAACACTGCTCCACTTAATTTATACCACACAATGCAATTACCTCATGCACACTGGAATGTACAGATGGTGAGAACGGGGCTGTGTACCTAATAAACTGCCAACTCGATGCATGTAAACAATCCTCTTTTTTTTTTTTTCTTTTTCTTCAAAACATCACCCAAGCCAAAAAGAAATGATTGTTATTTGCATGAGATGAATGATAAGTGCTCTCAGACTGACATCTACTGTAAATCATTCCTTGAGATGTTCACCAGTATTTTTTTTTTTCCTGTTACTTCCTGTTGCTCCTCAGGGAACAAAAGGCTTCAAGTGTGATGTATGCGCTCGTGAGTTCACATTGTCTGCAAACCTGAGGAGGCACATGCTGATCCATGCCAGTGTCAGGCCCTTTCAGTGTCACGTCTGCTTCAAGTCCTTCGTCCAGAAGCAGACTCTGAAAACCCACATGATCGTCCACCTACCTGTGAAACCCTTTAAGTGTAAGGTAAGGCTTCAGGATGTCACAGCACCACAGACGTGACTAGCAATTCACATCACATGCACGTAATCACACAGACTGACCGTATACAACCCATGGTTGCTGACTTAGAGACTTTGCTGCTAGAGCTGGTGAATTTTGTGGGTTTTTCGAAATAAAAGAAACCTAGTGACAAATTTAGCGACTTTTTGAACAGACGATACAGATGTCCAGCCAGCGTATGCTACACTACTCATAGCATTTTGATAAATATATAAGTAACTACTTTGACTAGTTTGTAAATCCTTTTTTCGGTGCCTTCATCAAAGACATCTTCTGGCTATAATGAATGTTTTTGAATTATTTTCTAGGCTTATAACACTTTCTCTTCTCTTTCATTCTTTTCTTTACTATATTGTCTTCCCAGAATCTTCCTGTTCCATGTAACACGTTTTGATATGCAAACGATCCCGACAAATCAGTGAATATGCAAATTAGTCTCTGACATCATCTGGTGCCTTTCTTAGCATACAATAGCTACTTTCCCCTGAACAAAATCAGAAATAAATACAGCATTTTTCAAATCTCATTCAGTTATGATGTCACCACTTTGTGTTGAGTTTTATTTATTTCATTATTTTTTTCCAGGTGTGTGGAAAATCATTCAACCGAATGTATAATCTTCTGGGCCACATGCATCTACATGCCGGCAGCAAGCCATTTAAGTGTGCGTACTGCTCCAGCCGATTCAACCTGAAGGGTAACCTCAGTCGACACATGAAGGTCAAGCATGGCATGGACGTATCCCCAGAGGGACAAGGTAAGGAAGATCTCAACAATTTGTAAGGCTTAAGTTCAGGTATCAGCATTAAGCTTGATTTTTGACCTATTATTTGTGTCTCAGATGCTCCTCCAGATCTGGAACCCCACGAGGATTATGAAGAAGATAACTTCAACTTCGCCGCCCCTGAAAATATGGATGCTAACGACGCGCCTAATCTCACCAAGCTCTCTGAGGTTGCTATACAGGAGCTGGACTATTATAACTTTGGAAAGGATGTGGGCAGCTACAACACAGCATGAGCCCTGTGAATAAGACTAAAGCTGATATACTGTTGAGGATCCTTTGAACTAATTGGGCACTTATCAGCCATACGCTGGTTGTTATGTATTTCCATGAGAACCACGACTTCTCTATTATTACTGATGGACAGGTGGCCATCGTGGTTTTACTCATGTTGTAACTATTCTGATTCTGTTTCATAAAAACCACTGAATTTGCTAAGAGTCTTTTGAACAATTGTAAGTTTACCCTGTGCTGCTGTGTGGCATTGCGACAGCGCGTTATTGATTTAAAGGTCCACTCGGCAAGGTTCACGACCAAAAATGAACAAAATACATATATAAAAAGTGATTATTTACTGTCTTTATGTTGATTACATAATGTACACTCACATGAGATGAAGGATTAAATGCCATTGTTTGAATGTAAGATGATGGTGAGGGTAGCATTGTCACCTCACTGGTCCGGGATCCCTGATTTGATCCTGAGGTCGGGTTAGTGTCTGTGCAGAGTTTCTCTGCATGTTCTCCTCCGTAAAATACATGATCCTGGGTGGTTCAGCTGTGCTAAATTGCCCCTAGGTGTGAAATGTATGTGTGCATGCATGCAGTTGCCTATGATGGATTGACATTAACATCATCGGTGTGTCCCTACCTCGTGCTCAGTGTTAATGAGAGAGTTTATTCTACAAGTTTTCCTTGCCATGCTTGAGATGTTGTGTCCACAAAGTCTAAGTATGGGTATAGATGCCAGCAAAGACATTTTGCACTCTCATTGGGCATAGATGTCTCTTTAGATGCCCTGAGATCTTCCATGATCTCCACTTTGGGGATGTCAGACTGCAGCATATGAGGATGTAATTTCAAACAAAGCAGTTTAATTATTCATCTCGTGCAAGCATACATAATGTATGTAAACAAAAATAAAGATCATAAATATACACTACTATATACAGACCAATGACAAATTTTAAAGAAAATACACTGTAAACTGTGTGAAAGTTTTAGGCCCCAGAGCAACCAGAGCAGTTTCAGTGTGCTTTGGTCAAAAAAAGTCTCTGGAGCTGTACTGGAGAGATGAACATCATTTTGTCTAAAATGTATGCTCTTGGTTGGTGTTTTGCTGATGCTAGTGGAGAACCCTGTCCAACAGGTCTCTTAAAAATTTATCCTTGGATGGTGACTACATTGGTCATAGCATGACTTAGATTATCTTCATCCTCATCAAATCATTTAGTGAGCCCTGTGGATGGGGGCGGAGCCATCCTGGAGGAGACCATGTCCATTGGGATAGTATTGTTTTATTATAAGAAAAGAAATGAGAAGAACTTTGTCCTGATTTGCAGTGACTGTTCACTCCTAGGAGATAAATGGACTCCTTTCATGTCAACAAAAATAAATGCCCCCCCCCTCTACAGACACTGTTTTTTTTCTTTTAATCTGTGACCCACTTGTGTATCGTCTCTTTTTGTTCACTGACTGGACCTTTTAAAAACAGCCTAACTAATATCATTAAGTTTCTTTGCCTCTACTTACTGTTGTTTATAAATGAGAGAACGTAAAAGAGCGCCCGGTGTATTTGTGCTCAGTAGAACAGTGTACTAGCGAGTGTACATACCTGAGTGTGTGTGTTTGGGCCCCAGTACCAAAGTCACTGCATGACCATCCACTACAATTTCCAGAAAGCGATACCTTCACCAACAACCAGTTATTTGTAGAGAATAATTGTTCCCATATATTAGTTTGATATTTATTTTGCACCTTTGGATTAAAAATGCATTTAATATCTTTTGAGAAGAAACCTGGTTTATCACTGACAGTTAAAGCTCTTGTCTAATCTTCATCTCATAGGAGATAGATAGGGCAACATTGCCAGTTGTGTTAGTTTCTTTAAATAAAGCATTTTCAAAGTGATGTAACTTCCATAGTCTTTCCTTTTAACCTTATCCTGATTTGGTATTGAAACGCAGTGTAAAGTCACCACAGACAGCAGGACACTTTCATAGCTCAGCTTCCAGCTCCATGATGATTTGGGTAAGGGTCTCTCTTTCACCGGGTATGTAAATCAGCCGCCATTAACACCAACACTTGAAAATACTTGAGTACTATTTTGGGTTGAGTTTTGCTTTTCATGAGTGTTATTGAAAATGAAGACTTGAAGCACTGAAGTGAGTGAATTTTTCAGTCAGAAAAACATACAAGATGCATACGAAGTATATCAACATTACGTTTTGTCATTTAGTTAGTTAAATTAGCTATCCACTTTATTTTTGTTATATTAGCTAGCTAGTAAGGTTTTAACCAGTGAGCCATATTCAAGCCTTGATTTGAGTTAGCATATTTTCCTTATGACTATTTGCGTAGCAAACTAGCTAGTCCTGCAGGTTTGGGCAAGATGTCAGCTTTGTTCTTCAGTTAGAAATACCAATATACACCTGCCTTGAGATGAATGTAGATGAAGGTAGGTATTTTCACCCAAGTAGATTTTTCCCTCCATGCTGCTACTTATAATGGCGTTAGATTGTGCATTAGCTTTTACCTTTACTTGAGTACTTTCAGTGGCCTTTTTTATTCACCCAGATTCACAATGGGTGCTCGACCATGCAGTCACTGCCATGCTATTTTCCATCTAAAAAAAAACCTCTTTGTATTGCTAATGAGGCTTTTAAAGCAGGAATGCATTTGAAAGTATTAATCATTTTAGACCTTCCTCCATGGGGGATGTTATGCTGCAGTTTTTCATTCTAGGGTTGAATAAGAGTTAAAAACTTCATTCAGTAAAGCTGAAAACATGTCTCCATGACCACCGAATCAGAGAGAACACCATGTTCAGACACTCCTCTATGTTTTGTGATCTTGCATACAGGGAGTGTAGTTCAGACCTGAAGCAGTCCTCCTGCTTTGGCTTACATGCTATATGTAACTTGGTTGTTAAGGTCAATTGGGTTTCATTCATCTTTTATTCAATTTTGTATCTGACCAGGGTTCAGGAGAACACACAATCTTGTTTGGGAAAATCGCGGCTTCAGCCAAAGCAGGCAGGCAGTAGCTTAATAAAGTGAAGGAATGTGGAAAGGACATCCGGATGCTAAGTAACTTCCTCCTACTTAATTCCAATGAGGCAGAAATACTTGTCTTAGAGGCCACAGGCAGGTAGAAGTAATCTTGCAGATTTAGCAACTCTTTGTGGCTTTTCTGTAAAGCTGGACTGACGAGCTTGACCACCGTCCTCCTAAAGCCAGACAGAGATCTGTTTCACACTAACAATATACCATAATCTCACCTTTAAACTTCTGCTGTAATAAAAACAAAGACAACTCACAAAACACTTGCACCACATATCATTTCAACACTCGTACGTATTCACAGATCTTCAGGAACTAGTTGTTTATGATGTTTCTTCATTAAGCGTAGCAAACATCTCAGCAACCTTCTCCACAGTTTTTGGTTCAAACATTAAACTGTGCAAGTTATTCATATAAAGGTTTAGGAATTAACCTACTTCAGGGCTTGTAGTATTACTATTTGTCTTCATTGTACAAACACGGTTGTATTTTTTGGTTGTTTTATTCATTCATATTTATTAATATCAATATCGATATTATAAATACTGATTATTCAACTAATAGTCATATAATTATGACACTGCTATTTATTTATATTGTGATTGTTTTACTAATCCCAGGATCATGACAGTTACACAGCCAGCAGATGGAAGCATAACACCGTGCTCCTGATATCCCTCATTTCCATCCCTTGTTTTTAGAAACTAGAACAATGTTTATTATATGATGTCGTGGAAATGCTGTTTATCAGGGGGTGAGAGATGGGTTAAGGGGTTGATCAGATTCCCTAAAATTGGGTTGATATTTCCTGATAGCAAGACCAACTGAATTTTACCAGCTGAGTAACAAGTAGTTAAATCATTACCCATCCATTATATTAATAAAAATAATAGCCCCCCCCCAAAAAAAAGCTATTCATATCCTGTATAACATTCACATTAAATTGAATCAACAGCCCTGTAATCATCTCTACCAGCCCATCTGTCTGTTCCCATTATACCAAATATACTGTAAATTTCTTCTTCATTTCTTCTTCTAAACACAGAGGAAACACCTAAACATCAGTATTTGCAATAAGTACTACTCTCATGTTTGCTTCTTCCCACTTGTCAGACTACATGACACACAATATCTGTCTTCCAAAGCTGGACACCATCTCCCCTCATTCCCTTCTCTCTCAGTGTATATTGCAAGCATTTTTTTGTAGAACACTACATACAGGGTTGCCAGGGTCAGGGTTGTTTTTTCTTTGTTTTTAATGCCAAATTAGGTTAGCTTTGGATCGAGGCTGCAAGTGGGTAAAGTCCACAGCTGGCTTTTTTTTTTTTTTGGTGTGATTGAAAAATGTTCTGCAGCCACCAAGATCATGTTTTAAAGCAAATAGTGATGAAATCAATAATAGATAATGGCAAATAAAAGGGACAGCTTAAGTGCAGGCAGTGTATCTATGATGTATGGAACAATTTTGGTTGTAAGAGATTGTCTGAACCAGGGAATGATAAAAAAAAATGTGTTTGTCATACAGCTTAGGAAGAGGAAGAAGAAGTAGGAAGAGGAAAGAAATAAAGAAGAAGCAAAAGCAGTTTCTGAAATAATTTCTGGCCTTTTGTGTGGTGTTTGATAATTAGTTGGGATCTGACATCATTTGGCTAGACAGCTGCAAAGCATCCATCAGCCTCAAGTTGTTTTTCTACCATGTTAGCATCACCACCCTGCCTTTAGCTAGTCACTCGCTGCTCCCTCTGTATGAGCTGTGTAGTTTTACTTACTGCTCATCTCTTTCCTGCCTAGTTAGTTTCTCCCTTAGCATTTTCTCCTTAAAATATTCCACAGTCTTTAACAAACAGCCAACTAATGGGCTTGTGGCTAATTTATTGCTAGCATGATTGATCTTCCTTCAAATATGCTATGCACTGGAGTCAGTTTTCCTCCATACACAAAAAAAACCCCCAAGCAGCAGATACACACTCAGTGCCTCGTGACTCCAACATCTCAAGGACAGTGTGTGTGACATCCTGCACACTGACTGCGCAGTAATACCCATGTTAACACATGAAAACTGTGATTTCTTAGAGCACTTCTTTAATGGCCAGTTATCTTTCTTGATCCTTATTGGAGAAACATATCTACATCCACATCTAGGTGCTTCTTCCAGGCTGATCGTGACTGTAAGTCAGCAGCATGTGAGTAAGGGTATAGCTCAACCCTTGTCTGCTCCAGGTGCCTGTGACAGGCTCTAAATTAGCCACAGCATCCACTCTAAAAATGGCGGCTAGCCAACTGGACTTGGATGGTGCAGTGCAACCTATCAGTGTTCACTATGCCACAGTGCAAGGGCTGTTTAATGCCGTTTTTTGCACATCCCACCTTGCACTATTTTTTTTGTATCTGTCCTTGTAATGTATTGTATTGTATTGTATTGTGTCCTTGTAGTGTATTGTCTCTTGTCTCGTACTGCTTGCACTTTATGTGGCAAACTTTTTAGTCCTTAGCTCTGTGTTGTTTTATGTAGCTACACTATATTGCCAAACGTTTTGGGACACCCATCTAAATCATTGAATTCAGGTGTTGGGCTTGGCCCTTTAGTTACAGTGAAAGGAACGCTTCATATATACCGATATATTTTGGACAATTTCATGCTCCCAACGTTGTGGGAACAGTTTGGGGATGATCCCTTCCTGTTCCAACATGACTGCGCACCAGTACACAAAGCAAGGTCCATAAAGACATGAATGAGCGAGTTTGGTGTGGTGGAACTTGGCTGGCCTGCACCTCAACCCGATAGAACACCTTTGGGATGAATTACAGCTGAGACTGCGAGCCAGGCTAACTCATCCAACATTATTACCTGACCTCACAAATGTGCTTCTAGAGGAATGGTCAAAAATTCCCATAAACACACTCCTAAACCTTGTGGAAAGCCTTCCCAGAAGTGTTGAAGCTGTTATAGCTGCAAATGGCGGGCCAAATCCATATGACATTCATGTGCATGTAAAGGCAGATGTCCCAAGACTTTTGGCAAGATAGTGTATGCATTTTAATGTAGCCCTATGGTACAGGAGGAATGTTTCATTTCATGTACTGTGTCAGCTATATATGCTCAAAATGACAGTGAAAGCTTATTGACTTGACCCTTGACTTTACTAACCGATTGACGTGGAGAACCTTACAGGCACCGTGGGTCACCCATATCCAGTCTCCATAGTGTGTGTTGTGGTAATTCACTAGCAGGTGAAGTGTGGGTTGTAATGCCTGCCATTGACGCTTGTGTTGTGTGGTCTCACCAGAAAAAGGAGGTCTCTCTCTGCCCGAGTACTTGAGTGCAGAAGCGTTGTTGACTCTCAGGTGATTGTTACACATCATGTGTGCCACACATTAGCTATTAATAGTTTGTTCCTTTTTGCCTAGAGGACTGATAAAATAGTAGTTCCAAAAAAAGGGGCTTCTCTGCAAATTATTTCGTTAAGGATTCAGTAAAGATCTAGACTTTTTTTTGGAATATTAAGGGCAGGGCTCATACTGTTCAGGTTCCCAAACCAGGGAGAAACTTGTTTTCAACCGGAAAGCCACCAGGTATCATGACTGTTAAATGTCACTACAGCCTTTTCACTGTTTGTCATGATGTCATCACTGAATTATTGTATAGAACACAGGTATGTATATTCATGTATAATGTGCACGTGCAAACCTCCCACCTATAGATAAATAAATAAATAATTATTCAAACAAGTGGGTCAACAAGCATTAGTGATTTGCTTGACAAATCTTCACCTGCATGCACTCCTTCATATTCTGCTTGCTGGAGCATGGTAGTCAGATCTGGCAGCATTCCAACCATTTGTGTTGTCCTACCTTTCCTCTTAGTCATCTTCAGGTGTGGTATCGGCGTTTGCTGAGCAGGATAAGACTGATGATAGCAGCTGCATCAGTGAGTCCCCTTAGGACTGCTGGAATACTGGAATTGCTGTCTACTTCATTCATGCTGATTAAGTTAACTTAATTTTTCTTCTTATTGGTATTGACTGATCTGATTATGACTTCCTCTAGCTGTTTAATTTAACAATTTACTTTAATTGGTTTTCTTGCTTTTTATATTATGTATAGGAGAGTAGCTTGTTACAAGGTCCCTGTACTTTGTTTGTTTCCTCAATAACAGCATACCTTATAATTTACATGAGTGGATTTTAAAGATCTGGAGTGAAATACAGTTTAGTACCAAAGTCTAGTTCCCAGTTGATTTCTATGGGAAATCATACACTAGCTGTTGAAGAGTTTTCCTTATTTGTATTATTTATTACTATTTCGGAATATTGATCAATACATTAGGACAATGATATAACATCTGTGCAGAGACCTAAACAAGTACAAATCATCAATAGATTACAAACTATACGGTAAAAAGCATGCATTAAATTACAAGAACATGTTTAGAAAAAGATGTTTAAAGGATGTTCGTCACGATCAATATCTTAACAGACATCTGTGAAGCTGAACACGTTAAATATTATTTGTTAGAAATGATCTCCAAAAAAAGACTGTTATAGGGATAAGCCTGGGAAATTCAGCTTGAATCTCCCCCTGGTGGTGCTACGACACTCCACAGCCACAATTTGTGAAATGTACAATAGACTTGAAATACAAAGAAATAATCAGCAGGCAAAAATTCCTTTAGAACTTTGGGCATAAATGTGTTTTTTTTTCTCTTTTTTTCTAAATTATCGTGTATATCGTGTACTCGGAATATTATTAGGTATTTTAAGCTAATCAGCAGAACACCTTTAATCATGGCCAAACATCATGCAGTTGTTCAATGCATCATGTTAAAACAATTTGCAGAAACGGATGGACGCTGTCACTGCAATCATATTTCTGTCATCACAACCATATATGTCTATATTTGTTTTTAAAAAGGTGTTAATTATAGATTTATCTCTGTACTAAATATGTACAGAGAACATATCCTACAACCTGAATAGATTCGCCGCTTTTATCTTTCATTTTTCAGCATTTTCTATTTGATGCAAAGTCAAATAAAAAACCTTGGGAAATAGCGCTGGGAATGTAGGCTGGGTAATCCCAATACAGAGCTAAAGATATTTTAGCAGATCTCCCGTTTTCTGCCTGAACGAATCCGCTGTCTGATTCAGGCGGAACTTTGGGAGCAGATAAAGGATGGACAAGCCCTGTTTATTTTACCCGGGACTTTCACATCATCCAGAGGAATTCAACTAGATAATCAGCCACAAAGCTTCCATAGACCATGGTTCCTGCACCCTGACATTGGCATGCTAAGACATCAGTAAACATCATCCACAAAATAGCCAATCAAGTGGAAATCTAGTCAGCTTAAATAGAGTCATTTCAGTTTCACCAGCTACATTATCTGTTTTTATTGTTTTCTAAATTACATTTTTGAAGAGCGATATTTTCAATTTAGGTATTTTCTGTGTTTTGCTAGTCCAAAGTGAAAAGAAGTTTGGTCTAACTCTATATCAGTCAATAAGTTCAGTTCAAACTAAAAATATCCAACTTTATTCTGAGGAATGTTTACATCAGTGTTAAATCTGATGTATGCTCAGTGTTTGATTTAATGTATCCTGAATCAGAATTGGAGAAATGAACGTGATGTAGTTTCTCTGTCAGACAGCTTTCTGAACTTTGTTCCCAACAGCCTTAACATGAAACATGACATATCACTGGTCACATTATTCGCACACAACTGATCTGGTTTCTGAAAAGAAGGGTGTGGTCAGTGGATACTGGCTTGAAATAATATTAAAAACAACAAAAAAAAAAAAAAAAAAAAAAAAAAAAAAAAAAATAATAATAATAATAATAATAATAATAATAATGAAGGGAGTGTCACTCTAAATGGTTCATAATCATGGTTTTAACTAAAGAAGTAAAAAAAAACATGATGAGGCATGCTGTTACAGATAAATAATAAAAGATAATGAAAAAAGATTATAAAAGGAACAGTTTTACCTCTGACTGTGCCAAAGCATTGCCACGGGACACTCCTTCTATACATGCCATTCAGAAAGCTTATAGAAACTTCATATCAAGCAACATGCACATTTTCAGTCTAGTTTAAGTGGTGCTTCCACCAAACAAATCCCTGTGTACGTTTCTGCTATAGAAACAACACACACACTATATGGGTGGTTTATAAAGGTTACTATATAAAGGTTTGTGGACACCTGACCATCATATCCATATTTGCTTGCTGAACATCCTTTTCAAGCTCTGATCCCTAACATAACAGCCTCCAATCTTAAGGGAAGACTTTTCACTAGATTTTTGGAATGCCGCTTTAGGAATTCCTGTCATAAGAGGATTATTAAGGTTAGGTGGTAATTTTGAATGGATAGGTTTGGTGGACAGACAGTCAGCATCCCAGTTGGTGGTCAGTGGGGTTGATTTTAGACCAGTTTTGGCAAAGCTTCATGGTATTCATGGAGCTCACTTTGAGCATGGGGGCATTGTCAGGCTGGAACAGGTTTGAACCTTTTAGTTCCAGTGAAGAGAGAATTTTAATACATTTTTTTTCTTTTGTGTTCTTTTAACATACAATTCGAATTTTATTTGTATGGCATTGCCGATATTGGACATTGTAACAAAGCAGCTTTGGAGAAGTATACAAATTCACGATTTTTACATTTTTAATTGAATATTTGTATTAATTAATCCCAGTTTAAAGGTGTGACAATCAGGTATCCATAAATCTTTGACCATATTGTCTATTAGACAGAGTGACATATACTTTATAAACCTTGCCAGCTCTACTGTCAGAGTTTAGGGAATGTTAATCAACAAATCCTGAACTAATCAGAATTGAACATTCAACAGCAGTGTGGTATAATAATGGTATAAAATGAATTTCTGTACTTGTTATGACCAGTCCTCCATGGAGCTGCAATGCAACAAATCTGCATTCATCAACTTAAAATGTGTTGGCATGTCATTAAGTTGAAAAGATTTTCAGCACATACTTGATCTGGCTCCAAAATTTCCAGTGTGTCTAGTGAAGTGAGAGATTAAACTGTCTTGACAGGTGAAAGACACATAAGTAGATATTAAGTGCACCAGGAAGTACTTCCCCCTTCACGGGCATGACAAAAAAAGTGCTTTCACTGCCTCCCTTTTCCCTCCAGGGAAGTAGAAGCAGAGTAAAGCTGACAGGTATGTGAAGATCACAATGACGCCAGAGACGTAAACGCCCATCTGTCCCACCTCTGTTCCAGTCACTGGTCAATTTTCTTTTCTTTCAGGACATAAAGCAAATAGGCTTTAACCTCTAGCCCTGGGGGTAAAACCTGAGCACTGAGTTCTGAATCTGATTGGAAGCTGAAATACAGGTAGGTGGGGTGAAGGGGGAATAAAACTCCTCAGAACGATGTTTCTAAACTTTGCAGTGTGGTGGACTGTATGTGGAACCAAACTCTCTGAAGACTTTTAGGATGAAAACTGTGATCACAATAAGAAGGAGTTCAGTACTGTGGTAGTAAAGCGAAAGCACAGACATGTCTCGCTTTTGCTTGAGGAAGACACCGGAGTGAGTAGCATGTGCTTTGAATTGGGGATTACACTCTCTGCATTCCTCTACTGGTCATTCACATGTCCTTATCACTTTTCCAGCCCAGCTAATAATGATGAATGCGTTGGACGGAGAACTGATAAGGGTTTGTGTCTGATACTTTCAGCGGTAAAGTGTTCAGGAGGATGCCAGCGATGTGATCAGAGATGAGTGAGTGTCAGTGATTTAAAGTAATGTTATTTATGTAATATTTGGAAAACATCTACATTTAGAGGTATAAAGAGTGTCTTCACAAATGTAAAGAAATGTGTGACTGCTATATTTGTGAAAGTCACAGTCACTTCAACTGATCAGTTAAATGGAATCCAAATCTTGTGGTTTGGTAGCGGAAAATTTCAGGATATCAAACATTCTATAGTTGACGAAATAGTCAGAAATTAATTGTGGAAATTTAAAATCTTTAAAAAGTTTGAAAACTTCCTCTTTTAGGGTAATATTTGTTTTTTTAGGACACATCCAGGGTGGATTGTTATAAAAAGGCTCCAGTTCACCATGGCCCTGACCAGAACAAAGCGCCTACTGAAA